>NW_027554288.1:57500-307500 GCF_964340395.1 Glandiceps talaboti
GTGATCATTTGGCTGTTGCTATGGGCGTGGTCTTGTTGCTAGGCAAATTTTCATACATTTTGAATGTTTATTCATTTGTCTATTAATCCCCGTTTTATCTTCGCAATATATGTGATCATTTGGCCGTTGCTATGGTTATTGGTCTTGTTGCTAGGCAAATTTACATGCATTTTTTTTAATGTTTATTCAATTTTCTATTAATCATAGTTGTTACCTTCGCAATATATGTGATCATTTGGCTGGTGCTATGGGCATGGTCTTGTTGCAAGGCAAATATACATATATTTTTTGAATGTTTATTATTATTATTATTTTCATTATTTATTTATTTGATTGTAAGAAAATGTGCTACACGTGCGTCTCAGTGCGTTGTACAGACTGAAGTTTAAAAATTGCAATAAAGTAAAGAAAATAACAGCACACATAAAGGGACTAAGTGTAAAACCGACCCACTAAAATAATTCACATTGTATAAAAATCGACAAGTTAAAATCAATCACTTAAAATGTTGTCTAAAAAGATGTGTATTTAAACTACGTTTAAAAATGTCAACAATCATTACATTTCTTATTTCAAATGGAAGTGAATTCTACAGATAGGGTGAGCACACTGAAAAAACCCTCTGGCCATAAGATTTATTGAAATAGCCACATGGTTGGACTAATAGTAGCTTTTCAGCAGAACGAAGATGTATTCAATTGTTTATTAATCCCTGTTCTCGTTGTGAAATACACGACCGTTTGGCTGTTACTCACATGCCTACCAGATGATGTTCCTATTTAACAAAAATATACTGCCATTTGGTTGTTGCTAAGGGCGTAGTAATAGTCGCTAGGGCCAATTGTGTCAAAATATTTTGAACAAAATCTGCAGAATAACAATTTAAGAAACATCTCAACAAGTTTGTCTCTTTGACCAAGTACTTTTTGAGATATAAGTTTTTGACCAAAAATTCACATGTTTACACCTAATTTGCATATTACTC
Organism: Glandiceps talaboti; assembly: GCF_964340395.1. Classification (NCBI taxonomy): domain Eukaryota; kingdom Metazoa; phylum Hemichordata; class Enteropneusta; family Spengelidae; genus Glandiceps; species Glandiceps talaboti. The sequence continues at coordinate 58,486 of NW_027554288.1, forward strand.
ATGACATCACTGTATGCTTAATATTTCTTAATCTATACATCCCTAGATGCATTCCCGTTAAATTTCAGCCTAATCTGCTCAGTAGTTTTTGAATTATTGATTTTTGACCAAAAAGACACGTTTTAGCCCTAATTTGCATATCACTGATGGGACCATCATATCATGAACAAGTCTTAGTAAAAACACCCTGAAGAATGTTTCACCCAAATTTCAGTCCAATCTACCCAGTATTTTTTGAGTTTCAGTGTTTTAACCAAAAATCAACTTTTTTTACCCAAATCACAAACCGGTAGTAAAATCATTTTGATTTCAACAATTTCCCAACTAGACACCCAAGGTAATGGACCCACCAAATATCATTGTAATCTGTTTAGCGGTTTTTGACTTTAAGTTGTTTACACACACAGACAGACAGACAGACAGACAGACAGACAGACAGACAGACAGACAGACGCCAAGTGATCCCTATAGCACTACTGAACATCAGTTCAGTTGTGCTAAAAATAATATCAGTGGTCTCCTGACATTTGTTTTAATCCAGAGAGTGTCTAAATTGTGAAATAAAGAGGAGAAGGCATAAAAACAGAAACAATAAATCCATCTAACATGGTCAAGTCGTCACTGAAGAAAGATTCGTCACTTTCAGATAAATTTTGATTACTATCAATGTCAGAACATTTACTGGTTTAGAGACATATAAAGAACATTTTTCAAGTTTGTGATATGGAGTATTTAGAATCACCTTTAATGTTTGGAGTGCTGCATGTTGAATACAATGGTTTGTATTTGTAAACCAATATAATTCTTTTTAATGTTTTATCTGGAACAAATTTCTCTGATTAGGACGGTTTGTATGGTAATGATGAGAACAAAATATTGTCACAGGTACTATATTTTGGGTGATAATAAGTCAACGAAAATAGTATAAATGAAATTTAAGTGACCATTTAATATTTTACAAACTTTAACATACTTTCTATAGTTTAATATAGTTTAAGTTAAATTCGTCCAGTGCTAATTTACAGTACAAGTAATTCAGAGGTGAACTTTTAAAACCCCTCTCTATATAGATTGCTGTATGCTGGCACAAACGTTTCGTCTGGCCTTTGATACGTTTGCAGTTAATATCTTTAGTGTGAACATACGCAGGGTGTGACATTTCAATGAGTTTAACGGCAACTGTGACGGAACTTCTGCTTTTAAAACCACTGTTGAGACTTTAACATGATGACTTCATTGAACTGGACTGTATCCGTGTCGTCAAAGTGTCCTAAAAATATAAATATTTAGTGATAAAAGAAATGTAGTACAAATTGGATTCCATTGACAAAAAGAAAAGTCATGCATTCGTAAACTCGAACAAGTCATAATACTCACCGAAAGTGTGTCTTCCATTACCGATCTGTATTGTTGTGGTCCTTTCGTTTTTTGGGCGCCGAGTATTCAAGTTCCACTTTTTATGTTGTCACTGCTATATGGTCTGGATTTTGAAGAATGGATCCCCTTCCTCCATTGGCGCGGTTTGAAAATATGTCTTCCGACGTCACGTTTCTCGCCATGAGAACATGCTCTCATCTTTCCACTACCACATACTGCTATTCATGTAATTCCTATCTGAAAATCTCGCGTCACTTAACTCATCATTTTACTCCCATTATTGACATTGAGAACGATCTATTGTACAAAGGGAACACTGTATATGTCTTATTTCGCTACTAAGTTGTAATTGATCCTGTCACGTGTGATATTGTACGATCATAGTTAAAGATGGAACAGTGCTTGTTGGCCCGTACTTAGTTTTGTGTGGATGTGGTATAAGCGAAAGTCTGTTTTATAATGCGCCAAAGGTTAAAACCGATTCTTCACTATCTGATTGAATAACACTCCAATGCCACTGTTTCTGGCTGTTATGCTAATAATAATACATCATATACGGGTATCATTTTAAATTTAACTAACGGAAATCATTTATTTAAAGGGTTTATTGCACATAAAAAATACTGTGGTACAAAACAAGAAATACTGCATACCTGCATGCAAATGATATGCAAATTACGGTTGAAGTTTGGTCGTCTTTATACTGTGAGTCTTTACTGCGCAGGTAAAACAGCGCTCTAATCTAGCGAGTACGCGCTCGCTTTGCTCACTGTACCAACTGGCAAATCTAGTTTCTCATATATTTGACTGTCTGAAACATGATTGTTGACAGCCGAAGGCAACATTATGACTCACTTATTGTTTTGGTATATGTTTGATAAGTGGTCTACAAATTCTTTAGTTGTCGTAATGCTCCTATGGATCTATAATGAACTTTGTGACAGTGAGTTTAGCCATTTTTTCAACCCAGGACAGCATGTCAATGTGTATTGAACCCGGTATACACAGAGTGTGGACAATATACACTTGTATAATGTATTATGGGTAAAATGGGATATTGAGAAAAAAAATATTTTAGGAGGTTAGGAAATTTGAAATTTGAGAATCTGGGGGGGGGGGGTGTCTGTGAAAGGAATTTGGCCGAAATAAGTTATCCTCAGCCACAACCACCTCGTCCTGTAAATTATGTCTGTTCCCTAAGCTACTAAACCTCTGTGTGTGGATATTATCAATTGTTTCAATTCTTATTTTTGAGTGTGTAGGAGCATGCGGTGCTTCAACAAATGAATTAGAATTGCAGAAAATAGTGTTACTAACCTTGTTGACTGCATTAACTGTAGCTTTGTAGTCTAACAGCAGACTGCAAACCTCTGATTTGCCCCCCTGTGCTGCATAGTGTAATGGGGTATATTTATCCTGTAAATATAGGAAAGTATCAGTAATAAGAATGATGTTTATTATGACTATTTCCATATAAAGATTGACATTGTAATGAGTTATATATGAAGCATTAGATGTATAAATATTGGCTGTGATATTTAAAGGCAGATGTCCCCTGTATAAAGGGGATCATGGGTAAGGTATGCATATGCGGGAAATTCAAACTGCTGTAAGGAGCACTGACTTTGCCCTCATATCTTCATATCATTTTGCACTGAAAAAGTTTCACATGGCTCTCATATTTCATATATACTGTTTGTAAATATATAGTGATGCAACATGAGTAGAAATAACTGACGTTAACTAAGTTTGGTAGTCAATATAGCAGGTTTACCATCAAATTGACGCAACATTTGTTTCAAATTTGTCTAGTAAAAACCGTTTGTCCAGTTGTCAATTAGGCTTACAAGTTACACAAAGCATGATAAGACACTGTGAATGGTGCAAATAAACAACGTGCGAAATGCCAAATATCAAATGCAAACACTATAAGCGAACAAAAGGGTCTGTGTGCACTCTATTAGCCCGATATTTTGTCTAAAATCATCCAATTCAAGCTCACATGTATGAACGGTATGTGAAAATGATACATTGTTACTGAAATAGAATGACATTACAATGACATGTGTTTCTCTGTTCCTCAGTTTGATCATATACGTTCTGGGTTGCTACACTCCTTAGTAAAATCACAATTTCATTCTACAACTTTTTGTGTGCGCGCCAAGTTTTTTCTGTCAAGTAGTTGAGTCTTTGACGTAACTAGTACCTAATAGGCATTGATGTAGATAATACCCGGTTACCGGTCATATAAGCTATAAGTATAACAGTTGTGGGACCGGCTTAGGAAAGTACTCAAACCTGACGCTCATTGAAAAAAATTCTAAGGTTGGAAAATTAAATATGACAGAAGTACTAATAGCAACTTAAATACCCAAAGTGGTAAAAAAAATTTGACGATTACGCGGTAAAACAAAACTGGCCACGATATCGCTAGCGAAAGCCTTCGAAATAGTTTCGTAGGGACGTTGAGATGAAGGAAGCGTGAAGCGAAGTATGAGGGCAATGTAACGTCTCATGATGCATGATGCAACAACACGACGTTTACGTAGAGTGGAACTAAATGTTTTCTAAACTTCAGTGAAAAGAAATTTTGTCGATCAGACACTGACTATTTTGAAATTCTTAAAACATCTGAGAAAACTGCAGAGGAAGCAAAATGTGACACCGACAGACAAGCTAGGCGTACGGTACATGTACAGGAGGCGAGGTACACCATGTCACGTGGTGCAAACAGGACAATGATCGTGCGTGTCACATATCAGATGTAATACATGTAGATAACCAAATGTTCTTGGACTGCAGTCTTTCCTGTAACAAGCATTGGAAATTGTCAGAAACCTGAGGATTTTATGACTGAATATGTTTCGATCAAGAATTCCCATACTTTCAGTTAAATTTTCTGATGGCCGGGAAGCAAGACATTTTTGAAACTTTTAGTGCGATATTTGATACTGATAAGCGACGTTGATGACGGGTATAGTGTTATAATTCATAAACAAATCTAACATTGGCAACTCTTTTATTTCTGTAATGATCCTCAAATCTCATGGACAACTGTCTATGTTGTACACATAGATCATACATCACTGCCAAGTCTAGTTCCTATAAGTCCTTACCTGTCGACTACGATATCTAGCTCTGTGCATGTTGTGGAGATGAACCTAACGCGAACTATTAAACTAGACTACAAGTACAATCATGGAGGCATCAGAAAATATTTGTTTCATTCGAATTTGAGAGTTCAGAAATCGTATTAAATTCTTTCCAGATTTCTCAAAAATCGTTTCCATATGTTTTGGCACTATTCGGCAATAATCCTCGTCATATAAATGACATCGACTGACATCATAGTCAAACATACGGAGACAGAGTGGAGACCAAACTAGAGTCGGTACTCACCCCACCACGACGTATGCATTTTTGCGTTTGTTTTGAAATAGCTGGGGTGGTACGCGTACACATCGGGATAACTCGGAGAAGCACATGTTTGTGATTTTATTGACTGTTTTCTGAGATGAGACATTGGGTTTCGAAATAATCAATCATAAACAGCCATAACAGATATTTTCACAGAATTAGAACACGGAAGGAAAATAACGGAAACATCAATGACATTTCTACCAAACTCGAGATTGCAGGTAGCTAGCTACAGTAAGTATGGAAGTGTAAAACTTAGTCCGCTCTGGTCCGTGCGATAGTTAATTTTGAAGTTTTACCGATTATGTTGTCAAAACACGACCTACATGTAATCTGTAATCTGTAAAAAAAAAATTGTCATCTATCTAACGATTTTGGTGTTTTCAAATTTACGTAACGATCGACCAAATGCCGACGCTAGTGTACGTGCACAACTGTAATCTAGTACATTGTACAAATGATACAAGTAAGTTAGTTCGTACCCAAGAATATCAGTTTACAATTTCAATTGCACAATTTGTCACTGTGTAACAGTGTTTGGTTGGTGTTGGAACAGGTCCCTCAAAATATAATTTTCTCGGGCTATAATTTTTTATATATCTTTATAGAAATACGTGTTTCACCCAGACTGGGTGTCTGGCCGTACGTACGCACCGGAAAAAACATAGCAGAAACACTGTCACTTGAAAAAAAATATAACAAGGGACTCTTCGGATTAGGTAAGAACTACATGTAACCAATATGTGTGAACAACCACTAATATGTTGATAAACTACCTGGGTTCGATTTACCAAATGTTCCTCCCATATAAACAAACGTATTCCGTTGCACATGCGCAAACCTGCTTCCGTAGCGTGGGCACATAGCCTGGTTGCACCTTGGACTTTAAAATAGTTTAGATTATCTGACTCATCAATGTGTGGTTAATGACATATATTGGAGGTTGTAGTGTGGACTACAGGGTTAGCTTAATGTGGATCATGAACAAACAATCGAGCATCTGAAGGACAAATTTCATATTTACAAAGGTTTTAGTATTGTCATGGCTAACAGAAGCAAACATTATGAAACGCAAATCAATAAAGAAGTTCATCTTATTCTAAGGTTGAGATATTTAGTAGCTCTTGTCTGTTGTTTTGCCAATCTAGATGTTCCAAGGTATTTTAGATGATAACCGGTTGTAGATTGTCTTCTTTTATAAGGTTGGACATTCATCATGACAGTTGAAGGCACCACATGAATTTGTGACATCTAACAAGAACGTTTATGCAGTATTAAAAATATATCACTTGAAGATGTGTCCAATTGGGAACAATGCAAAGTGCTTATAAAACTCTCTCTCTCTTTCTCTCTCTCTCTTTCTCTCTCTCTCTCTCTCTCTCTCTCTCTCTCTCTCTCTCTCTCTCTCTCTCTCTCTCTCTCTCTCTCTCTCTCTCTCTCTCTCTCTCTCTCTCTCTCTCTCTCTCTCTCTCTCTCTCTCTCTCTCTCTAAACACAACTACTGTGACTTGTAAGCCATAACATATTTCTTATTTTCATTGCGTTAAATATGTCATAGTCTACGTTTTACAAGCAAAGTATTCACGTATGTAAAGTGTAGTAAGCCATTTGACAAAGTTGGAAACTTTCAGGCCAAGGTTAATTTTGACCATTGGCAAGGAAAACGAAGAGCAACAAGGGGATTCGAAGCAGGCGTTCATCTTCGAACAGTACTATCGATGTTACGATGAAAGTACTGGTGCAGAAGACAGAATTTCCGTACAACAAAAATAGTGCCAATGGTATTGTAGCACAACTTTACAGTTTTTGAAATTGTTTATCCACATGCCGATCCATACTACGTATATGTGTTTATTTGCTGAATGACTGTTGTTATCTTTGCAATGTATGCGATCATTTGGCTGTTGCTATGGGCGTGGTCATATTGCTAGACATATTTGCATACATTTTTTTTGAAATGGCCGTTCATTTGTCTATATTATTATGTTATCTTTGTGATATACATCATCACATGGCTGTTGCTATGGGCGTGGTCTTGTTGCTAGGAATATTTGAATCCATTTTCGAATGTTTAATCATATCTATTAATCACTGTTAATATCTTTGCAATATATGCGATCATTTGGCTGTTAGTATGGGCGTGGTTCTGTTGCTAGGCACATTTGCATACACTTTTGGAGAGTTTATTCAGTTGTCTTATTAATCCCTGTAGCTATCGTTGCAATATATGCGATCATTTGCATGTTGCTATGGGCGTGGTGTTGTTGCTAAGCGCATTGATATACATTTTGGAATGTTTATTTAGTTGTCTATTAATCCTTGTTATCTTTGTGAAATACAAAACTGTTTGGCTGTTGCTATGTGCGTGGTTATAGTTACTAGGGATAATTGCATACGTGTTAAATGTCTAGTCACTTACCTACCAGACATTGTTATTTTAGCAAAATATACTGGCTTGTGGTTGTTGCTAAGGACATGGTCATGGTTGCTATGGCCAATTGTATCATTTTGCTTTGGATACGTTACCAAATAGACACCAAATACCAAGGCAATTGGTTCGGCGGTTTTTGAATTTATGTCGTCTACACACACACACACAAACACACACACACACACACACACACAGATTTAAACAAACCAGAAATGTTATCAAAATTAGTTACATTTTTATGTAAACCTAATAATTATCACCCAATATAAAAAATAATGACATCGGCTACATTTTCATGTACACTCGACAAAAGAATATTTGACACTAAAATTTTGTCAGAAGTGGAATCAATTTACTTTTAACACCATTTCTATAGAAGACGACCACAAATGTAAGATAAACCTTTAATATGTATTCATCATAGCTATCAACATATATTTAATTTTTCAAATTAATTTGTCAACATAAACACACTTGTAAACAATATATACATGCGATGTTATTGGATTAAAATCATTGACGCTATTCTAGAAATATTGGTAAGTGATTATATTAATATTTAAGGAACGTAAATTGAAATCCAGAAATACTGGTGAGTGTGAATAACAACGTTTACTTCTTTATTGCAAGTATGGTCTTCATATTTGTCCCATAATGCCATTGTATGTTTTTTTATTGTTTTTATTTGTTGTTGTTGTTGTTGTTGTTGTTGTTTGTTTGTTTTTAATTTTTTTTTCATCTTTACCTTTCTCAATGTATTTCTTGTGATAGGTAATACATCGCACTGTTCAACCTGTACGCTATAGTTGCATTTACCCAGATGAGACACTACTTCAGTGTATTTCTTAATCTCTTCCTCGTTACTTTGGATAGGACCTACAAGTATATACTTCATATCCAAACTGGACTTATTTGTTCACATCTTAATGAAGGTAGCTAGAACTAAATAACTGAGTCTGTAAAAATTAAGTTCAAGAGTTTGTTGAAGTCAATGTCACCAATCAATATCTGTATATTAATTACAGTTTCCTGTCAGTATGACATAACGGTTAAAATCAAATATAGTGAAATAAAAAGTTATTCACTTTAGAAAGAAACGTACTGCATGTAGTAGTTTTATTTTTATGATTGTATGTTACTAAGTATATTAATATTGTTATGGATGAATATCTTTTGTAGTTCTTTTCTGTTACCACTAAAGAAACATTTGCTGAGTATGGTGATAGACTGTAAGATACGTTGTGTCATTCCGACCTCACCGCCCTGGGGTTGACCGATGAGTGACGCCATCGTGGCGTACCATGCAGACTACTTTAGGTGCATTCTGTTCCAAATTCAGATCACTTCAAAATATGGGCTTTAACACGTTCATCAAATTGTTTAATGCTATTGTGATTCCAATTCTTGAATTTATTGCCGTGTCATTTTATTAAGAATCGAGCAGAAATGGTAAAATTTGCACCTACTCTCGCTAACTTATTAAAAACACTAGTTGGGATGCGTGTATCCACGCAGATGGACTATTACGGCTCGGTATTGTAACAGACTTTGTACCCTTGACAGTGAAAGATTACCTACTAAGATTCTCATTTGGGACCATGCTCTTTACGTTGGCAATTGGTCTTCTGGGATGTACGACAAATTTGAAAGTTTAGTTATTACAGAATTGACACCATGTGATATTCACATTGTCAGGTTATGTTAACAGTCAAATTGCATAGAAAACTGGTATCAGCATGATCGTAATAAACCGGAATTACGCACTTTATGGATACATATGGACGTGACAAATATTCGCATTTAGATTTGTCCAGAGTTGACCGCTTTTCTTTTTGTTCGGTTGAGAATAGGAATTCTTCCACTTAGGATCAAAACATGTCGTTTTAAGGGCGAGGGCCCGGAGGGTGTCACCAGTGTGTGTAATGTAATGTAATGTAATACAGATTCAATTGAGGACCAATCCTACGTTTGCAAACTCCACAATGTACTGCAGTATATATCTCACTACAAGAGGGCAGCAGGTGACCATGTTCCATTAATATTGGTAACATGCAAAGCATTACAGACTAAATCTATCTGTATACTTTCTTTTCCTTTATTCTTTTTTGGAGTCTTCCATATTTATATAAACTTTTTTCTGCAATTATTAAAAATCGTTCATTCTTTAAAAGACCAGAAAGTGTACAAGTACATACATGTAATATTAATTATTAACCATTCCATTTCTGGCCTTATAACCAAAATAACTAATATGTTTAGACGTGTATAACGAGTTTATTAAAATATACTATAAATAAAGAAGTAAGTATGTAAATGTGACTCATAGCTAACTTGGGCCTTTATTACTTATATATCATTATCATTTTCAGATCTCACCAGAATTGTTACCTCATGCCCCTGCTCTATCATGACTTAATAATGCACTTATAATATAACTTATAATATCTTACTTGATTCATGTCCAAACTTTGCAAACTTTAATGAGTCAGACAAATGGAACTTTATAACGACCAATAAACCTATAGCAAGTAGTAATCATTTGTACAATTGTTTGCAAAATACTGTTAAAATTTTATGGTCAAACATGTCTGAAAATATCCATATTCAAACAAGTAACATCAACAGAAACAGAGATATTAGTACCATTTGTACACGATGGGTGGGTGAAATCAGACTCATTTCTGTAAACAGTGAGCAGGAAATTCACACAACCTGACTCATTGTAATTTAGTTTGCAAAATCAGTTTAAACTTTGATTACCTTGGATAATACTCGGTATACATGAAATCGTAATTTTGCTCCAGAAGTAAGTTTAAGTTCACGGATATCCAATGAAATGATCGAAACTTGAAAAAGTACAAAATGTTTTACTGTAAAAATCTGTTGGCTGACAAAAGTCGATGTTGACGACATAATAGTTTAGAATTCTAAACTGGTACAGTATTACGTTTTAAAAACTCCATTACCTACATTGTATACCAGTCTAGCTCAGTCCCCAACGAAAGGTGTCAAGTGTGTTTGGAACTTTTATACTCAAAGCAATCGTTAACCGTTTCGGACTCACCACGTGTCCTCTCCGACAGTACATTAATTTGACCCCATACACTCAACACAAAAGGTTGATGTGACTGCAGCCAACCTCCATTGGCATTCGCTGTACATCGGGTGTACATTGTATATGTTTTACCAACACCGTCTCTTACAAGAAAGCAAAGTCGAACGCCAGATTGATTCGTATGTATCATGTCATGTCACACATTACAATTGTCGAATAAAGTCTATACAAAATTTGGATTTCAAGAGAGTGCACGTCTTATCGTAATTTTAAGTTACACGTTGAAAGGTTTGTAAACTGACAAGAATAAGGATGATCCACGCAATACCGCGGACTTAAATACACTGAGACCACTCTACATCCAATTCCGAGTCCTCACCAGAGTGACGCATTGCCTTTTCGGTGGAAATATCCTTATGTCGCGTACGTGTTGAAATACACATATGTCGGACTTAGAATCGACATGTGTCTGAGACCACGGCACATATTCTATACTGCTTTTAATATCATGTTATATTACAATACACGGTTATCCTATGTTAGCTAATTATAAAAGCTCATGATAGACTGATTTCACATTGTATTGTTTCATTATATAAAGATCATGCTCATAACATCTGGCAAAGGTAGACAAGAAAAATCAAACCGTGGCAAAATGTATTAATGTTACCAAAATGAAAAGAAAATATAAGCCTGGTCACAAAAACGAAAGCTTGATAAGATAATTTTAATATCACATTTATCACCATAAATCTCAAAGTTCTCTGTGTTAACTTTAGTCTTCTGCGAAGTCATTTGTTGATACGGGAGAGTCGTCTTGGTGAGGATCCTTCATGTAGAGGTGGTAGCGAATTTAATATGTTGTTAAATATGTCGTACATTTTCGGAAGACGGGTATGCTGGTGACGACGACGGTGGTGGCCGCGGCAGAGATACAGTAGTCTGGAGGCCGGAAACACTGTAACCACCCCAGTTATATGTAGCTTGAGCTGGTTGTGCATCAGCTACAGGTAACTGAGTATATGGATTGTATAAGTTGTGGTAGGTGTAAGTTGGGTATCCAACAAAACTACAAGATCCATACTTGTACGAAGGGATGGGGTGATACTAGCAATTGCGCTTGGGGAAGATTTGACGGTGCGACAGCTGTAACATTTCCTGGAGTGTTCTGACCAGTTTGGTTCAATAAACTCATCTGCATTGCTTGTTGTAATTGTGTGTATTCTTCATTGGTTGAGCTTGGATATATTATGTTTTGGTCATCCATGGTGCTGCCAGTGGAATGAGACAGACTCGGGGCAGAAGTGAAAAGGGTTGGTAATTTGAAATTCGGAAACGTTACTCTGTACTTTGGCTCAGTTTCCAACAGTTGCCGTGCGCGATCTTTTGGCTTCGCAATAAGTCCACGCTTTTGTTGTAGGAGGCGATAATTTGCTGATATTTTCCCTTTTCCTGATCAAGATTCGTTGGTATTTTACTGCCATAGTGTGATTTCAGGATAGAAATGTCATGGTTCAATACATAGTGTTTGGGTCGCAAGCCCATTGCAGTTTCTACCAAGTACATTGCTATGTTGCTAATAATCAAGGAGGTTTCTATATTCCGTTCAAATGACGTCAAAGTAACTTGTAATTCGCGTTTCTGGGTCAATTCTTTCCGAGTTCTTGATCTCCTTTTCTAACTCACCGCGTCGCTTCGCAAATGTATTCAGTTCCACTTTCTCATCCGAATGGCTGGGGTGGTTGATGTCACCAGAAATCTGACCTGATACTCATGTCGCATGTGGCAATGTGATTTATTGGGTCCTTCGCGAAGGTGGCAACGACCACACCTTTGTTTGGTAGTATGTTGGAAAGGAACTGCTGAGTATTTTCCGTTTAACTGATTAATATTTCCTTCAGTACCTCAAGTTCGTCTTGTAGGTCAGATAGTTCGCGCTCTTTGCTACGTAAGTCTAAATCTAGTCTGTATTTAGACGGGTCATATTTGGCTTTATTTCTAAAATGAAAATCCTTCTGAAATATTACTTTATTTCTTACTAATTGTGTACATATACATGTATATAGCCTGCAACATGCGATATAATAATCAGCATGTACAACGCACATTGTCTGTTCTATATACATGATACGGAATGCGTGTTACTCACTGAGCCTGGGATTCGAACACATAAAATATAATCTGTCTTTACTTCAAGGAACGTCCAGCTCACACCATGTTTAAATCTATTAATTTCAGCGATGACAATAGTATTACAGATAAATTACAAAAAATCAAGACGACTGTTGACAGTCAAGTGTAAAGTCTAGTGATGAGGCATACTCGACTTCACCATCGATATCTAATGACTCGGCAGATACGTCTCCATCACTGGTCTTGTCAAATGTCAATTTCTTAGGTTGCGGTCCCCGATTGTCGTCTTTGGTTTGTCTTTTTCTCGACGAGGTAGGAGCCCTTCTACGTGATTTATTCGTATTCGTCGATAGTCTGCATTACCTACTGGCACAACACATCTCAATAGGTCATTCATATCAACATCGTTGTCCGATAACCTCCCCACTACTCCATCCTCATTTTCATACGTAATCAGAAACGCAGTGAACAACATCGACGGAATGTGATCAATGATTAAGCTGCAACACTACGGCAGATATATTTGTCTGCACTTTCCATGGCAATGCACTTGAACTTGTAAAGCATACCGATACGTAGTTATCAATTCGAAGTTCTTGTCTGAGGATTAAACCATTTGTCATGTGTGTACAAATGATTGGCGATAATTCGTTCAGATTCACAGTGAGACTGTGAATGTTCATTCCATGTTAATACTGAGCTCTATTAAAATCAGTTGTCCTCTCTTGAGGCTTTTAAAAAAAATAGATCATCTATGTCATACTTTATAGGAGTACCTGTACCAAATGGTTTTGACCACCCTCGTTATTTATTAAACAAATCGGAAGTATCACGAACTTGTTGTTACATTTTGACAACCAAATCTCAAACCACACGTGTGCGATTTACTAGAGGTGTACTTGAAAGTCAGAATCGCAACACAACATTTTTTGATTATTTTGAAGGCATATGGTGATGATTCAAACTCTATGTAATATCGCACAACTTACATTAACTTACATAGATCACTAGTATTTCTCTTTGCGTCATAAAATAAATAAGTGTGAACACTATCAAATATAGCATAAATGATATCATCAAGTGATATTTTGCGACAAAATAATTTACGCACCATTTTCTATTTTGTTTTGCGAGATTACACATTATATTGTATATTATTTTGTCACATTTCCCATTACAACCCCCTAGACAGAAAAGACTTGATTGTAGCATAAAATATTATACATCTTGACTTCCACAGATTTCCGTATCAACCAATTATGCAACATTTACATGTAACTGTATAAATACATATGTAAATTAACGTTTTTAATGTATTAGATTGTTCTCAATTTTTTGATATTTGTAAAACTATGTATCGTCACACGAAAATGTATCCTGTTGCGTTGTAGAATGCTCGAGTGTCTGTGGCTGCGATCTTCGGTCGTGGTGTATATAGCAAATGGTAGGTTTTCATAAGCCAGTTGAGAAAGTGAAGGACGTTCGATGCGTTCCTTGATTTTGCTAACACGGAATTACGGTGGGTTGAATGCTGGCGAGTATGTGGGTGTGGATATTACTTCGATACATTGAGTGCCTGCTTGAGCGTTTAGCCAAATGCCCAATGTGTGAGCGACCTGATTTTGATGTATTGGAGCATTGTCCATTGTTATTTTTTAAATATACACTTCAATAAAGGAATTAGAAATAAGGGTAATTTCCAAATTTGATTTCCATCCTTCAATTAATAATCTATGCTTTTGTATTGTTTCTAATTTTCTACTGTCACTACAAATCAGTAAACTGATGTTTTTAAGCATATGGCCGATTTTATCTGGCCAAATGGAATTACACCTTCAATGTTAATTTGAAAATTCTGGAAAAGTGTAATGCCGAAGACATTCTATTGGAAAGTAATACAAAATAGAAACAAGCAGTCATCCGACATGACTCAGTCCTGCAATGGATGTTTTCAGAGAATTGCCACAAGTCATGGTAGTGTAATGTATTAGATTGTATGAAATATAGTGGCAATGGCATTGTAGGACAACTGTATAGTTGATTGAATATTTGTATATACATTTTTTGAATGTTTATTTATTTGCCTATTAATCCCTGTTGTTATCTTTCAAATATAAGTTATCATTTGGCTGTTGTTATGGGTGTGGTCTAGTTGCTAGGCACATTTACATACATTTTTTGAATGTTATTCAATATATACTATGTATGTACATCATCCGTTACCTAGCACCCCGGGCAGCGCCTTATTGAGTGGCAAGAATGAACAGTGGCGGGTAAACAAAAAACATTGTTAGCTGCGCCTCTGGCTGGAGTTCAACTACTACGCTACTCAAAGTACTTGGAAAACCTAAACACCTACTAAAAGCAATACTATCTTGAAAAATTACACATTTGTGGACTAAAATCGGACCCTTACACGTTTTTGAAGTCCTAATTCGACTGCAAGTAGCCAAAGTTGTGGCCAGAGGTAACCTATGCTGACATCTATGCATACTTCATTACCAAGCTGAGTCTGTACACTCACTCACAACTGAAATCGTACAAAAGTTTAGATGCTTATCAATTTGTTGTTACTTGACAAAATTTTGATGTAATGTGTAAACGAATTCAAATTACTAACGATCACAACACTGGATTTCAGTTTGTCGGAAAGGTATGATATTCACAAAGTATCTTCACTTAGCCTCTGAACTGCGTATGGGCTGCACTCAAAACAGATGCCACAGTGATTGCCGTTCATTGTATTTTTGTATTTGTATGGCTGGCTCAGTGAGGCTTGTTCACATCATGGAAGTACAACCAACGTTATACTTCCATGTTCACATGTAGGAGCGGACCAGTTCTACATTGATGCAGTGACTCAATTCTAGAGAAGAACTGACATGTCAGCATATATTTTAAAAGTTTGCTCATTTCAAACAGCTTTGCAACTCCAGTGTCACAGGACGTGTGGTTAGCGGTAGTGACAAATCTACAGGGAAACGCCCCTCTAGTGAAGTCTGCGCCACCATTAACACCAGGTGAATTAAAATACTTTGTGATTAAACTTGAGAAAACAGGTGTAAAAAGTGCCGTGTTACGTATACACATCCTGACACATACAAGTAATCTGTACAAATGTCAACAACGCTAGTCAAACTGTAGTCTTGTTGCTAGACGTTCGGGCTTTCTTTCGATGGTTTAACTATAAGCGAACGAAGTTCGCATGTGAGGGCCTGCCCGAACAGTCTAGCGAATGTCATTTTCAGACCGGACATTCCATTGAGATTACGATAAGCGGTGGGTTGGGCCATATATGCATATATATACTTTAATATATTCAATCTCTGCATGCAGGTGTTGACAAACACATTTATGTCTTACTATGTCTTATCAGTTTATGGTAATTGTGTTTGATGAGTGTGTAGACGTTGTCATTCACACATTTTAGTTAACGCATTGGTGGTTATTTTTACAAGCCCCTCCTTAAGATGAATATGCATGAACATTTAGCTATTGTCCTCTGTTTGTGCTTGTCGCTAATACGGTTCTCTGATTGGCAGTTATTTATATCCTGATGACATTCGCTAGACCTCGGATGTTCCATCCTCGATAGCGTTGTTCGGCTGTGTGTCGTATTTTATCGGAAGAACATCCGAGGGCTAGCTGATAGACTAGTCAAACTGCTGACTAAACGTTACAACCCATTGTTCCATGACCTCCTGTATAATGAGTTTTTGATAAAGTGTGACAATGTGAGTCTTATGTTATGGTTGTATTCATGAAATAGATGTACAGTATCTTATATCTTGTTTTTTTCAGAATTATAGTCAAATATTTGCAATACAGGCACTGATAACATAGTCTTTCCTGTATTTACCCATTCATTTATAATGCTGCCCAGGTATATAGGTGATGGTAAGGTTAATGGTTGGATTACATTATTACTTCTGAAAATGGCCTTTTAGCACCAGGCATTTAAAATAACGATTCATTTTCTAAATTTTGTACATGGCATTATGAAAGCATACATGTAGTAGGAGGCATTCCTGTGTTGTATCTTTTGATTTTCTCCATTATTCATTGATGATTTTCATCCATGTGTTCCTCTAAATCAAATAGTAAGACACAATCATACATTAACTCATATTCAGACACTAGTGTTGCTCATTTTCTTTCAAGAGATACACTTTCCCCACCATACGTTCATTCATTTACACAATACAACAACTGTTAGCTTTTAAAGATAATTTATTATAAAGACAGACAAACACTCAAATATCATGTAAAATTGCATGTAAAACAAGCTTTCACTCAAACAAGCTTTCAGTCGAAGACATCATCCCCCAACCCAATTGTTGTGTTATATGGCAATGTTATTGTGCACTTTTTTATGGTTTCTCTAGATACAAAACAGCATCATTCATTGACCAACTGCTATTTGACCTTGAATATGGAGATCAAAGTCAAAGATCAAGATTTTAAAACGGAAGCTTACCTTTGGGTATAGACATTTAAAAGGTGTCTTTTGTGTATTCAACTTCTTGAGTTAATGTAGAAACAAACAATTTGGTTATTTTACTTTGAAAATGTTTTTCAAAGTGAAATGTCAATGTCTCATTAGAAAGTTCATCATTGATAATATGAGGGTAGGCACTTGAATGGAGTCAGTGTGATTTATACATCCAAAGTTATGATGCATATTGTGAAATTTATCAACAAATATGGCTGCCATTTGGCCATATTTGATTCAGTCACAAAACAAATTGACGTGCATATGTCTCACATAGTATGTTACCTTTGTGCCAAGTGTGGTTGAAATTGGTTGGTGCGTGCCAGAGATATGAGGGTGAATACACACATGCACTCACAGACAGATGGACTGAACCCAATGTAAATATTTTCCCCTCTGGGTGACTATAATAACAAGTAACATTGCATGTATATGCGATAAGATGCACCTTTAAGTATCATTCTTCGAATTGGGCAGTGATGACCAAAATACTCACTTCTACAACTTGAATCATTACAAAATCTGTTGTGAGATATTTCTACTAGGGCAAGGCCATGGACTACAAAGAATGTTTCATTAAAGTCTTGCCAAACCCTGACAACTTTCTGGTGGGAATTGGATGACTGTGTTGTTTGTGTGCAACTGTAATGACCATGAAAACATTGAACATCCAGAGACAGTGTAGAAGCCTATGAAATATACAACAACATAATATGTACAATAACATGAAGTACATGTATCAGTAAAATGTACCTTGACCTCACAAAAATCAGTCTGAACGAAATATATACATTTTGGAGTGATTTAATTCAGTATAGTACACTAAGATATCACATACCATAGGGTACCATACACTATGATATCACACACCATAGAGTACTTCGATGCAGTGTGTATATTACAGACACTATGATATCACACACCATAGAGTACTTAGATGCAGTGTGTATATTACAGACACTATGATATCACACACCATAGCGTACTTAAATGCAGTGTGTATATTACAGACACTATGATATCACACACCATAGAGTACTTAGATGCAGTGTGTATATTACAGACAATATGATATCACACACCATAGAGTACTTAGAAAGTGTGTATATTACAGACACTATGATATCACACACCATACAGTACTTATATGCAGTGTGTATATTACAGACACTATGATATCACACACCATAGAGTACTTAGATGCAGTGTGTATATTACAGACACTATGATATCACACACCATAGAGTACTTAGATGCAGTGTGTATATTACAGACACTATGATATCACACACCATAGCGTACTTAGATGCAGTGTGTATATTACAGACACTATGATATCACACACCATAGCGTACTTAAATGCAGTGTGTATATTACAGACAATATGATATCAAACACAATAGACTACTTAGATGCAGTGTGTATATTACAGACAATATGATATCACACACCATAGAGTACTTAGATGCAGTGTGTATATTACATACACTATGATATCACACACCGTAGAGTACTTAGATGCAGTGTGTATATTACAGACACTATGATATCACACACCATAGACTACTTAGATGCAGTGTGTATATTACAGACACTATGATATCACACACCATAGAGTACTTAGATGCAGTGTGTATATTACAGACACTATGATATCACACACCATAGAGTACTTAGATGCAGTGTGTATATTACATACACTATGATATCACACACCATAGAGTACTTAGATGCAGTGTGTATATTACATACACTATGATATCACACACCATAGAGTACTTAGATACAGTGTGTATATTACAGACACTATGATATCACACACCATAGAGTACTTAGATGCAGTGTGTATATTACAGACACTATGACATCATACACCATAGAGTACTTAGATGCAGTGTGTATATTACAGACACTATGATATCACACACCATAGAGTACTTAGATGCAGTGTGTATATTACAGACACTATGATATCACACACCATAGAGTACTTAGATGCAGTGTGTATATTACAGACACTATGATATCACACACCATAGAGTACTTAGATGTAGTGTGTATATTACAGACACTATGATATCACACACCATAGAGTACTTAGATGCAGTGTGTATATTACAGACACTATGATATCACACACCATAGAGTACGTAGATGCAGTGTGTATATTACAGACACTATGATATCACATACCATAGAGTACGTAGATGCAGTGTGTATATTACAGACACTATGATATCACACACCATAGAGTACTTAGAGATGCAATGTGTATATTACAGACACTATGATATCACACACCATAGAGTACTTAGATGCAGTGTGTATATTACAGACACTATGATATCACACACCATAGACTACTTAGATGCAGTGTGTATATTACAGACACTATGATATCACACACCATAGAGTACTTAGATGCAGTGTGTATATTACAGACACTATGATATCACACACCATAGAGTACTTAGATGCAGTGTGTATATTACAGACACTATGATATCACACACCATAGAGTACTTAGATGCAGTGTGTATATTACAGACACTATGATATCACACACCATAGAGTATGTAGATGCAGTGTGTATATTACAGACACTATGATATCACACACCATAGAGTACTTAGATGTAGTGTGTATATTACAGACACTATGATATCACACACCATAGAGTACTTAGATGCCATGTATATTACAGACACTATGATATCACACACCATAGAGTACTTAGATGTAGTGTGTATATTACAGACACTATGATATCACACACCATAGAGTACTTAGATGCCATGTATATTTCAGACACTATGATATCACACACTATAGAGTACTTAGATGCAGTGTGTATATTACATACACTATGATATCACACACCACAGCGTACTTAGAGGCAGTGTGTATATTACAGATACTATGATATCATACACCATAGAGTACTTAGATGCAGTGTGTATATTACAGACACTATGATATCACACACAATAGATTACTTAGATGCAGTGTGTATATTACAGACAATATGATATCACACACCATAGAGTACTTAGAAAGTGTGTATATTACAGACACTATGATATCACACACACCATACAGTACTTATATGCAGTGTGTATATTACAGACACTATGATTTCACACACCATAGAGTACTTAGATGCAGTGTGTATATTACAGACACTATGATATCACACACCATAGATTACTTAGATGCAGTGTGTATATTACAGACACTATGATATCACACACCATAGAGTACTTAGATGCAGTGTGTATATTACAGACACTATGATATCACACACCATAGAGTACTTAGATGCAATGTGTATATTACATACACTATGATATGACACAGCATAGAGTACTTTGATGCAGTGTGTATATTACATACACTATGATATCACACACCATAGAATACTTAGATGCAGTGTGTATATTACAGACACTATGATATCACACACCATAGAGTACTTAGATGCAGTGTGTATATTACAGACACTATGATATCACACATCATATAGTACCGTATACATAGATGCAGTGTGTATATTACAGAGTACCATAGTGATGAAATATGCCTTATTGTCACGATCAATTCACTGAGCTACTAAATCATGTATCCTCTCATAAATGAAATCTCTGTGGAAACTTAATTGTCCATAATACATATATTTCTTGCCAACACTGGTAACACATCAAAAAACAAATGTAGTATGGTAAGCATTTCCCAGTGGAAATTAAATGGTCATGGGTTTTGGTCAAAATTCAAGATTGTATATTTTGGCTAATTCATGTCAGTCTTGAAAAGAAATTGTATTCATGTTCCTGTTGACCTTGACTATCACTGAAGTTATTCCTTCATCACATCCATGTGGGTTTGTGTCTTCTTTCTGAATATAAGCAGACATGGTATCATCCTTGATGTAGAATCTCGATGGATGTTTACTTATAGTTCCACAATGTCTTTTCCCATCCCTAGCTAAATGGTCTTCTCATTATCTGTATTTAAAGAAAAACAAAAAAATCAGGTTTTAGTTATCAGCATACATGCCTTGAATGGACTGTCTGGGTATTACACTTTTGAGTTATGCAGTAAATATGGATTTTGAACTCCAAATATGGCCGTCATTTGGTCAAATTTGCATATATCGCAAAACAAAGTGAGTTGCATATGTACCACATGATATGTGGTCACCTATATGAATGAAGCAGCATATTGCATGTCTGAGAAATGACATATTACGGATGGACAGGCAAACAGATGGATGAACAGATGGCGCCCATTCTCCCCATCAATTGCCTTAAGTCAATGTGATTTATCCCAATTAGTAAAGAATTTGTGGCCAATGTCTCCAATGAGGCTGATCAACAATGTGGTGAGATACACTTTGGTGGTGCTGAATTGACCACAAGAGCACAGAAGAGAAAGTATATTCATTGTGGTGATCATCCTAATGCTGAATGACATGAACATGAAAATCAAATGACTTGAACATGAAAGAGTACATAAAAATAGTAATTGATAAATGTATTGATGACTTCACAATACCTGACACAACAACAGAAAGAGTGACTACTGGTAATGGCTCTACCGAGATTCATTTGAGTAGTATCAACCAAGACCATGCATACTGTGTTTCTAGTCACAATGATTACCTACATTAAAATGAAAGATGCTCAGTAAATAACGATGGTAACTATCTGAAACTATACATTTTCAGAAATGTGATTATGTATACATTTGTTCATGGTGTGTGTTTTTTTCATACTGACCCAAAGTGAGTGTTTTGGGGGTGACAACACAATTTCATTAATTCTATTAATTAGTCAATGAAAAAGTGTAACTTGACAATAAACTACAGAGACACGATGTTTCTAAGTGTTTTAGATTCTTCAGATGTAAAACATAAATTCAACAAAATTCTATGCTTCTTACATGCCATGTTCCTTTTGAAACAAGACAGTGAAAGAAAGGTATTATAAATCTAAACTCTTAAATCACAGTACTTCACTTTCACTTCATAATATTGTAAAAGACAGGAGGTGATAGGAACATGGAACTTTGTTGAATTTATGTTCACATTCTGAAGAATCTAAAACTTTCACATTATGACTCCACATTCTGATGTCAAATCACATTTTCTCATAGGATTTTTTATAGTTCACACTCAAAACATAACTGTTTATGGTGAATGTGAAAAAATTAACAGCACAACAGTAAAAGTCACATTCGGTTATTATCATTAGTTATACATGTAAAAGACGTTACGGCATAGAACATCATGCATCCACTATGTCTTGACTTTGTACTTGGTTTATCCATCCCATCGTTTTTGTAAGAAAACAAGAATTTTTATGTGAAACACATAATGAAAAAAAAACAAGCAATCGGCCCACAAATCTGATGCACTGAAATTGGAGTGAGTTGAAACTGGGTCGAGTTGAAATCTAAACTAATCTTTGACCAACACATAAACGAGATTGTACAAACAGAAAACCGCCTAGTGGGAATAGTATGAAGGATTTTCAAGTTTCTCGACCAGGATACTTTTATATTTCTGTATCATAGACTAATTGGACGTCACCTTGAATGTGCTTATTCAGTCTGGACACCATATAAATCAAATCAAATCACAGACAAAAAGTCTTCTTACTTGTCTTTGGTCAAATCAACACCATCGAATCAGTACAAAGAAGAGCTACAAAATTGATCCCAGGAATGAAAGATTTATCATACCTTGACAGACTAAAAGCCTTGAAGTTACCAAGTTTAACTTACAGATGTGTTCGTGGCGATAATTGAAGTTTATAAATACACACATGGTTTCTACAAAACTCAATCTCCCTCACTATTGTAGTGAACCCTTCAACTTGTGGTCACTCTTTCAAATTGAAGAAACCAAAAACACCATCACTGTATATCCGCCGGTAATTTTTCACTTATAGAGTCTTCCGACCTTGGAATAATTTGTCTGAAGATGTTGTGAATGCACTGACCATTGATTATTCCAAATCAAGACGTGATAAATACAGGAAATCAGCACCATTTCAGTATAACTATACCATTGACCCATATTTCAGAAACTACAGCCGTGGAGACTTCACACTTGATTGACACTTACATCTCACGAAATGAAACTTTGTACAGGTCACTGACCTACATCAACAGTACCAAATGATGATGATGATGATGATGATGATGATGATGATGATGATGATGATGATGGTGGTGGTGGTGGTGGTGATGATGATGATGATGAATTGATCCATCACTGTCTGATGTCTACATTGTAACAACTCAACCATTACATTACTAGAGTGATATAACGGTAGTTGCATGAATAAAAGTTATTATTTAACCTTATTTCTGATTTAGATAGTTATCTCATTCAGTGTTCAACATTGATAAATCTACTGTCAAATTTCTAACTTTGTTACATTACAAACATAAACAAGACATCACATATAAAGCCATAGTGACCAGCTTGGTTTCATTATCAAAATCAAAATAAGCGAATTTCTAGGTGACACGCAAGTATCAATCAACACCATATCAAAACTGACGAAACATTTGATTGGTCAATCTATGGTCTGCTGTCATATTCGGTTCTAAAATGACAATGTAGATTGATGATGAAACTATATGTAGTACCTATATAGGAAATTTGAGTTACATGTAATACACACGAAAAAAAACTTACCGCTACAGATTTATTTTCTCCACATTGTATTCTCGTCATCCATTGTTGATTGCTTCAACTCCAAATAAAGGCTGTGAAGTTGTATGTCAGCATTACCAGTTGTTGAAAGGTGAATGCTAGGCATATCTGACAACTCCATGGATGGCGGCTTTTAGGGGAGAACCATTTGATATGGGGGGGGGGAGGAGGAAATAGGTATGGCAGCAATTTTTGTCCCCATCACTGTGACAGCAATTTTTTTCTATTGTCAATCCTGCATTAAATTATTTTTCCAGATGCAGAAGCAATGCAATTTTTTTCTCGGTTACCAATTTTGTAATGTGTGGTTCATAACTACACAGGGAACCTTGCACACCCTGTGACATTCACATGCCTAGGACAGGGGTGTGCACATAGCTGTACCAGCTCAGTTGAGCCACAGGGACTGTATCAGCTATGTGTACAATATCCATGTAACAACTCTGGCCAACACACTAGGTGTAAACATACCTAGATTTGTAACTGGTATGCCAACATCAATGTAACATGGATGTGAAAAATAGCAATGCATCATAGGCTTTTACAACATCCATATACAAGAGCTTTTCCCCACAGCCATGTACCAGCTATTTTAGCATAGTTGTAATATAGGTATTTCCCACAGCCATTTACCATCTATGTGAGCAATGCTAGTCAGATATGAACAAACGGGTTGCTACTGTAACAGGGTATTATTCCGCCATAGCTGTTACATGTACACTGCATGTGCACAACTGTGTGCTAGGTATGCAGTACTGGGATGTGCAAAACAGTCATGGCACAGAGGCGGTATTCCACATCCATTCAACAGGTTTATTTTTTACAACCATGTACCAGGTCTGTGGAAAATATACCCTGTAACTGGGCTGTGACGCACACAGCTGGTATAGCTGTGCTCTTCTTCCTAGCACTAGGATGTCCTAGGATGTTCCCTGTATATACCTACATGTCACTGATTCACAACTTACTTGTTCTGTGTAAGTAGCAATAAGTAGCAGTTAACAATCCATGCTTCTATTTAAGATAGATAGCTGGTAAAACAATCCATGAGGAGTTGCCTATTCACTTGGCTAACTGACCTTTAAACCAATTTATTATTACCAAACAAAATAATCAAGTTTGAACCAACCTTGGAAAATGCTTCCACTTATTAACAAACTTGATCTAACAACCCACAGTTGGTTATATGGTAAACGCAATGTCATACACTTATTTAATATTGATAGTGTTAGGAATCCCCTTCCCTTTATTACTAACGGCCCTTTTCAGGGCCGCCACATCCTCCAAAAAGAGAACTACCAAACTACTAAACTATAGTTTCAACAAATAAAATCTTCACAAGACAAACACACGAAACACACTTTGAACACTTTGGTAAAAATTATAAATAAATACAAGAGAAAATAGAAACGATGGTTTTCCTCCAGTAGCCTCTGTTTGTAGATGTCTACAAACAAACATGTGTTTGTAGTATGGACTCACCAGCTTCTCAAGAGATAGCTGACATCGCATTCCACAAACTTGAGTGTCGCATTATTGAAACATACATGGATAAAATACCACCACTTTGGACTTGTTCTGTGTAAGTAGCAATAAGTAGCAGTTAACAATCATTAAAAGTTTCGTCGGTCAGCTCAGAAACGGAAGTGCTATGCCGTGATTTACAAAGGTCATAGGTTCAAACAAACCAAAAGGTTGGATATCAAGACTCACACCAAACTAGTCTAGTTCCTCCTATACAGTATCAATCGTTACGATTTATACAATGTGTGGTTATAGAAACCACATTCTGGTTATCCAGCCTACACCAAACCGACTGACACTTTTCAGTACCTCCACAGACACCCAAACACATGTCACCCAAATTCAGCCTTTAATGGTTGTTATTAAATTGAAACAATGAGGTATGAACGTGCAGTTACGAAGACGATTTCAAAAACAAATTGAAATTCTTCATAAACAAATTGACACAAGAGGATACAACAAATCAGAAGTGATTCGCTCATTAGGTCCATTATGAGAATAGGGAGACATTTCTAAAATCAACTCAAGAGATTCCTCTAGTTTTCAAAACAACATATACAGTCCCAACATCAACGCATCTAAACTAAAAGGCGCATTAACAAAACATTGGGAACTGCTAGAAAATAATGTAACCTTAAACCAACTCTACCTGACCAAACCAATCATAGCACAGAATAGAACGAAACAAAAATCTTAAAGACATACTTCTCACAACTAAACTGAAGTCCTCTGCCTCTAAAAGCAAGACTAAAAATAGCCTTGCTGATCATAATGTGATTGAAATACTAGCATCTCTGCTTGAGAAACAATATTAAATTTTTAGCCAAACAAATGCGAGAATGCTGTCTTGTTGGACATAACTGCGACTGATGAAGGACTCCAACAGCCGGTCCCAAACGTCTTAAAATAACAGTAAACAAGGTATCGACCAGGGGACTAATTATCGCCAATGTCTTCCCTGCTAACCTACCCTTATACCAGGGTCAATAACCTTGACAAACCGGTCACTTGGCTAACTGAACTTTAAACCAATTTATCATACCAATTTAACAAAATAATCAGCTTTAGAAAATGCTTCCACTTATTAACAAACTTGAATTAACAACCTTGTGATTATATGGTAAGCGCAATGTCATAAACTTATTTAATATTGATGGTGTTCGGAGTCCCCTTCCTTTTCTTACCGCCCAAATTTAGCTGATTTCAGCACATCACAACAATATATTTTTTTTTACTTTCTGTCTGTTTGAACAATTTTTTTTCTCAAGCTATTATGGGATCAATTTGTTTTCCTCCACTTGCTGACAACTGTTTTTCTCAACCCCCCCCCCCCTCGAAATTAATTAATAGTTCACCCCGTAGGACCTCTGACTCTCACCGAATCAGCTTGCTTCCTCTATTTCGAACACCAATCTCGCAACCTGATTCGCTCGTCGAAATGGATTTAGAGAGAGGTCTTGGCGGCGACAGTAGGGAGCCCTCCATGACGCTCTCAGGAGAGGGAACGTATGAATATGAGTGAGTGCTTCCGCGTCTTTCCTAGCTAGCAACGGATATCAATCGGTCATCTGCTCATGCTCGCGCTTTATTTTGAAAGTGCGCCACCAACATCGATGTAAGGTAAAGCAGGACGATACGGTTCGGCACACGACCCAATGTTGTTCCACAGTGAGAAAGACTAGATTTTCAGGAGTTTCAAGTGTTTGTATTGATACTTTCGTTGAATCTGAAGATTATTACATCAAAGGGAGGCGGTGAACACTGAACATACACATCACCAGTAAGCTTCATTGCAAAACTATACAGTTACGATCGTTCGCTCACCTTTCACGCACATACATTGCTTATGTGTACGTAATATACTAATAATACATCATTGTACATTGCACAATTTGTATCCCATATTGTTATTCAATTATAAATATCCATAATCATAGCTTTATTGTTCCATGATGCCGATGACTCATGTAATTTGAACATAATTTGAAATTGCAGACAGGTAACCTCTTTGTATATTTGAAATCCATGTCGTCAAAATTTGAACTTGCCTCACTGAACAATAGTAGTGTGTACTTGCACCGGACAATAATGTAAAGAAGAAATTGAAAAACAAGTACTACAAAGAATTTTTTTTTTTAAAAATATTCTCAGTTTAAAATGAATTAGTACATTTGATTAGATATCTCCCCTTTGTTGTAAATTTTTCATTAGGACATAAAAATTGTTCAATATCAATTCTGTACAATTAATTTCAATAGTATATTAAAGCTATAACAGTAATACCAATATATATTTGTTATTTATAATGTAATGTGAGGTAAAATATGAAATAAATTACTGACACTATTCAACATTGTTTTTACAATTCATTTGACAGTTGTTTGTTATTGCATGTACAGGAAATTATTTGTAAGCAAAGAGAATGAATACAAGTTACAAGTGACTAAATCTAAGTCACAATTTGAAACTTCATATATTGTTACAATTCACCCCACATTGACCTAGGATTACAAGTTAGGTGTTATTAAATACCAGTTGTCTGGCCTAGAACCAAAGAATAATCCTTTGTAATCCTCCTGATTCAACTGATAAGATAAACACTGATGTAAGACCTGGGGATTGAAACCCTTGCCTTTGATTACTAGTTTTTAAAATCATTTCCTGTACATACTGTGTAACAGATGTTGATGATCAGATCACATTATATTTAGTGTTTTAGTTCTCTACTATTTATTGAGTAACAGAGACAGACATGGTTTCCTCTTCTTTTCTTTTTTAACTACAACAAAACACATTCATGTGACCACTTTGAAAGTTCTTAGCTTTCTAGTATACTATTAAATATATTAAATCTATCAATGGCGTTGTAGCCCAACTGTACCATACAGTTTTAAAAATGTGTAATACACGGTGAGCCATTTGAGGTACAAGTGGTCATTTGCACATTTACATACATTTTTGAATGATTATTAAATTGTCTATTAATCCCTATTGTTATCTGTACAATATATGTGATCATTTGGCTGTTGCTATGGGTGTGGTCTCATTGCTAGGCACATTTGCATATATTTTAGAAAGCTTATTCATTTTTCTATCAATTCTTGTTATCTTTACAATATAAATGATTATTTGGCTGTTGCTATGGGCATGGTCTTGTTTCTAGGCAAATCTATGTACATTTTCGAACGATAATTCAATTGTCTATTAATTCCTATTGTTATCTTTGCATAATATTATCAATTGGCTGTTGTTATGGGCATGGTCTTGTTGCTAGGCACATTTGCATACATTTTTTGAATATTTATTCAACTGTGACTATCAATCCCAGTGGTTATATTTGTGAAATACATCTAGTCACCGTTTGGCTGATGCTACAGTTATGGTTGCTAAGGATATTTGCATACATTTTTAGCACAACTTAAGTGAGGTTCATTAGTGCTATAGGGATCGCCCAGCATCTGTCTGTCTGTCTATCTGTGTGTGTGGATGTGTGTGTGTGTGTGTGTGTAAATAACTTAAAAATACCACTAATGGCACTGTAGCACAACTGTACAATTTATAAAAATGTTTATCCGTATGCTAGTCCATGCTAACAATAGGTGTTCATTTGTTGAATGGCTATCAACTTGCCTATCCAACCATGTTGCTATCTTTGTGATATACGTGATCATTTGACTTTTGCTATGGGCGTGGTCTTCTTGCTAGGCACATTTGCATACTTTTTTGAATGTTTATTCAATTGTCTATTAATCTCTGTTGTTATCTTCGCAATACATATGTGATCATTTGTCTGTTGCTTTGGGCGTGGTCTTGTTGCTAGGAACATTTGCATACATTTGTTGATTGTTTATTCATTTGTCTATTAATCCCTGTTGATATCTGTGAAAGACACTACCGTTTGGCTGCTGTTATGGGCGTGGTCATGGTTGCTACGGATATTTGCATAATTTTTTGAATGTTTACTCACTTGCCTACCAGATGATGTTGTTATTTGACCAAAATATAGTGCCAATTGGTTGTTGCTAAGGGCGTGGTCATGGTTGCTAGGCCCAATTGTGTCAAAATATGTTGAAGAAAACCTGCAGAATAACACTTTTAAAAATATCTCACCAAGTTTCAGTCTCATTGACCAAGTACTTTTTGAGATATAAATTTTTGACCAAAATTCACATTTTTACACCTAATCTGCATATTGCTGATGAGATCATCATATGGTTATTATTTCTTCACCTATACACCCACAGATGCATCCCTGTTAAATTTCAGCCCAATCTGCTGAGTAATTTTGGAATTATAGGTTTTTGACCAAAAATACACATTTTTAGCCCTAATTTGCATATTTCTGAGGAATCATCATGTCATGAACAAATCTTAATTTACCCACCTTTAAGAATGTTCTCACCAAATTTCATGCCAATCTGCCCAGTAGTTTTGGAGTTTAAATTTTTTGACCAAAAATGATATTTTTTTTACCCAAAACCCACATCTCTGATGGATTCATTTTCATTTTTACAATTTCTCAACTAGACACCAGAAGTAACATGACCACCAAATATCAAGGCAATTGGTCCAGCGGT
Source organism: Glandiceps talaboti (assembly GCF_964340395.1). Taxonomy (NCBI): domain Eukaryota; kingdom Metazoa; phylum Hemichordata; class Enteropneusta; family Spengelidae; genus Glandiceps; species Glandiceps talaboti. The sequence continues at coordinate 88,212 of NW_027554288.1, forward strand.
TTTTGACTTTAAGTTGTTCACACACACACACACACACACACACACACACACACACACACACACACACACAGACAGACAGACACTTTGCCATGCCTATAGCACTACTGAACCTTATCAGTTCAGTTGTGCTAAAAAGACAAATTACAACAATTTGGGAAGGGTCAAAACAGGTGTATATATATTCAGGCCATAGATATATATGTTGGTGTATATTTTGCAATACATAGGTCATTTTAACACATTGAAAGTATGAAGTAAACAAACAAATAATAATAGCAAACACAACATGTATCTCATACTATCTTAACATAGCACATATTTAAGAACAGGCAAAGTCAGAGGGGCCAAGCCAAAATGATTTGGTCTCATGCCATTTTGTTATTTGTGTGATTTTGTAAACCACATTTATTGTGCAGCTATACTTTAAATTACCTAACAGCATACACAGTGAACCTTGCACACCCCTGTAACATTCATATACTTAGGACAGCATTATGCATATAGCTGTACCATATCAGTGGAGCCACAGGGGCTGTACCAGCTATATGTACAATATCCCTGTAACAGCTCTGGCCAACACACTAGGTGTAACATACTGTACCTAGATTTGACATATGTATGACACTGGTATGGTAACATTAATTTAACACGGATGTGAAAAAATAGCAATGCAGCATAATTAATTTATGTTTTTACAACATCCATGTACAAGTGCTTTTTCCCACAGCCATATACAAAATATGTTAGCATAGCTGTAACATAGGTATTTCCCACAGCCATGTACCAGCTATGTGAGCAATGCTGGTCAGATATGAACAAAATGGTTGCTACAGGGTATTATTCCACCATAGCTGTTACATGTATGTGCACAACTGTGTGCTAGGTATGCAGTATACACAACTATGGTACTCGGATGTGCAAAACAGTCTTGGCACAGGGAAGGTATTCCACATACATCCAACAAGCATATTTTTCACAACCATGTACCTGGGCTGTGGAAACATTTACCCTTTCAAGGGATTGTGAGGCACATAGGTGGTACATAGCTGTGCTCTTCTTCCTAGCACTAGGATGTGGTCACATCCTAGCAATATGATGTACACATCCTGCTAGGATGTACAAGGTTCCAAGGTGTAATGATGCTATTTCCTTTCCTTAAAAGTTGTATTTTTTAATATTAATAAATATATTTACATATATACCTGAAACTGTCCTATAATACCTTTATATGGTGACCACCGACCTTGCATTTTGTACTGACCAATGCAACTACCCTATATCATAAATCTATCCTGAAAGTTCAGACACAAATTACATTTGCAAGTACAGCCTGTTTTATTGACAAACATTGCGCCCCCAGTGGCAAGATTTACAGTCCTGTTTTTTGAGGTCGAAATTTATCTATTTTAGAAAAATTATTCCTGTTTTGTTACTTTTGGGGATTTTTTTACCAAATTCGATATGTGTGTATTTGTTAGCATGTCAAATAACATATTACTTGTTATTGTTGGAAAATTTTGTTTCACTTTTTATTTATTTAAATTTTTATTATTATATATTTTTTATAAATTTTATCAATTCACGTCCAATTTTTACAAACTACATCCCCACCAAGCATCAAATTAGTCCCACTAGTTTCAGATATTAAAATTTATGCACAGACAGAAAGACAGAAATATGGATATGTTACCATGTCTAAAGCTTGGTAACATCTTATTGTTTAGTTGTGCAAAAATAATGTGTTTTCAAGTGACCTCATAGGGATTAACAGTGGTTCCTCAGAAGAGCAGGGACAATAGTAATCCATAGTATCTATTTTGTGCGATACAGTTGGTATGAAATATGAGATACAGGTAATAGTATGAGTTTGGGTTTGGAGGTCTCAGAGGATACCATTTTATACACAGTCCTCTCCCTACAGGTCTGCTAATCTCGATTTGTTGTATTTTCTCTACGTAGTCTTTTTTTCCAAGCCATGTTTCAATATACAGTGGCGCCAAATATAAAACTTTATTGTGCATGCGAGAGCAGATGAATTTTTAATAGCCGAGGGAAATTGATTCTGACTGAGTAGCACTTGACCCCAAAGCCATGCTATAGGGTCTATGATAACACCCAGGATGAAACATGGATGTCATAGTAACTTGATGATCATATTGAAAATAAAATAGCGTGCCTGATTTAGAGAGCTTTTGACGAAGTTTTGTCAAGAAACACGCTCAGACTTTCCAATTCACATGGTCCCTCACAGAGTTACTCCATATTGACTAGTTCAGTGATGAACAATTGAGTATCGTATCCTGGCAGGCTTGTAGGTTATTTAGCCAAACACAATTAAATATATTTAATATTCTTTTCATTTTTATAATATTTTTATTGTAAAGGCAGAAGATGTTTATGATATATGCTTGATTGCTACAAAATGGTTGTAAGACTGTCAAGATTAAAACTACTTTAACAAAATATCTATCAGATTTAGCACTATGGCAGATGATTAACTTTTTAGAGAATTGTATGCAAATCATTAAAATGTCTATAAAACTTCTATAGATGAATTTGTGTAAAGCATGTAAAAATCAAACTAATTAAAAATATTTTAGAATTTCTATAATAGTCTACAGAAGCTCTATAAAACCTTTTTGTAAGTGTAACTGTTTTTAGTCCCCGCGGACGAAGTCCGAAACGGGGACTTATGGATTGGGTTCCGCCTGTCCGTCCGTGCGTCCGTGCGTCCGTCCGTCCGTCCGTCCGCAGCTGTTTCTTGGAGATGCCTGGACCGATTTTTTTCAAACTTGGTACGGGGCAACATACTATGGCATACATATTCACGTCAATTTGTTTTATGATACGATCCAATATGGCCGCCTAGCAACCATTTTGTTTGCGAAATTTCCCTGTCTAAAGCCATAACTCAGACATGCTTTAACAGATCTCATTCAAAGTTGGTATTAGGACAGTGTTCTATGACATACATGTGCATATTCATTGTTGTCATGATACAATCCAATATGGCCGCCTAGCAGCCATTTTGTTTGTGAATTTTCATGTCCAAAGCCATAACTCAGACATGCTTGAACAGATCTCATTCAAAGTTGGTATTAGGACAGTGTTCTATGACATGCATGTGCATATCCATTTTCATTGTGATACGATCCAATATGGCTGCCTGGTAGCCATTTTGTTTGTGAATTTTCATGTCCAAAGCCCTAACTCAGACATGCTTGAACAGATCTCATTCAAAGTTGGTATTAGGACAGTGTTCTATGACATACATGTGTATATCCATTTTCGTCGTGATACAATCCAATATGGCTGCCTGCCAGCCATTTTGTTTGTGAATTTTCCATGTCCAAAGCCATAATTAAACTCAGACAGGCTTGAACAGATCTCATTCAAAGTTGGTATTAGGACAGTGTTCTATGACATACATGTGCATATCTATTTTCGTTGTGATACGATCCAATATGGCTGCCTGGCAGCCATTTTGTTTGCGAATTTTCATGTCCAAAGCCATAATTAAACTCAGACAGGCTTGAACAGATCTCATTTAAAGTTGGTATTAGGACAGTGTTCTATGACATACATGTGCATATCCATTTTCGTCGTGATACGATCCAATATGGCTGCCTGGCAGCCATTTTGTTTGTGAATTTTCCATGTCGAAAGCCATAACTCAGACTCCATTTTCATCATGATATGATCCCCCATACCCAACCAATCCTTTATTGTTGGAGGCATATTCCATGTCCAACAAGCACACACAACATATCTAAGTCTGTTTGTTTTAGGTTCACAAATGTTGTTGCGTGATCAGAGTAGTGATAATTCCTTAAAACCCAATTATAGCGGGGACTATATCATTATCAATGAAAATATGTAAGTACTTACCTTATCAACTTGACAAATTACAGTACAATATTCTCTTATGTCACATTGGGATGTGTGTACACGTCACAGAGTAGATAAAGAAGATATTATCTCATCTAAAGCCAACTTACACTCTCAACTGCATTTACTTGGGCCCCAGCTTCCAGCAACAATTTACAGATATCCAAATGCCCTTTGAAAGCTCCTAAATGTAGACTTGTCCATTCAGCCTATAATTAAAGGATACAATTTACTAATCCTCTTGTTATAGTATTGCAAAGTATTATTCAATAATTATGATTGTAATCTATTTGTGTAAATATACAAATATTTTCTTGAAATATTTCCTAAGTCTCATTATTATTATTATATAGATTGATTAATGAGCAAGGTCAGTAATTGTGAGTGACTGTCGGGTCCCACAGCCGCCGACCACCGTGAGCTGGATCCTGCTGTTGACAAAATGCAGAATGCACACACGCAACCACTTGTTTGTAATTTGCTAACTCAACATCTTAGTTCTCACTAGATAAGATTATACAAAAATCCCCTTCACTCTCTGGAAATTCATTTGGCATGGGTAGCATTTAAAAAAAACACACAAAGAGAACACAACAAATACTAATACAAATACTTGGTTTCCAGGGATCTCTGTCTATGTGAATGTTGATGATATGCCTAGATTGCTATAGGCAGTTCTGACTTCATATTTCTGATTGTGAACTTGACAACTTCAAAACAAGGCCACATGGCTGAAACTAAGTGCAATGTTTTCTGGAAGTACTCAGTGCTTGCATTGAATGTGGTAGAATAAAAAAATTCAATCAATGAAATAGGATCCTTCCAATTGTCTATTGACTTTCATTACCTCAAAACAAGCTGTACCCAAATGAAATATGCATAAAATACACATAAATCATAAGTTCAACATGTGTATTTCTCTGTGCTCTAGGTAAACAGGATTTCGTAAGCTGAGCCAACAATGCATTGTGGGTAATGTTTCATACTGCGTAGGACTTGGTAGGGGAAACCCGTGATTAGTCATAACATATGAAAGTGAGTATGGTGATAGGTTATTCAGTAGTAGCCCCATGTGCGTAGACACCACCATTTTGTCGAGTTGCATTCCAGTAACCAGAAAAGCTGCTTGCTGTTTTTAATATGTTAGAGTTTTCAATGTGTCGTGTCATGTGAGTGATGTAACTGTCCTAAGTTGGAAGCTTCTTGCTATTGTTTTTCCTGTTTTAAGCTGTTTACTTCACTACGACATTTTCACTCAACCCGTCCTATTTTTAACTTTGATGTTTCCTATGTTATCAAATATGCAATTGATCCAGTAAATAAGTTCCTATCATTTTCAATGTACAGGGTCCTATATCACTACAATTCCACGAGTATCTGCACTAACCCTGAACTATTACTTATACCAGTCCAACCATGTCTCTTGCAATGTCCCGACCAATGAGAACAAAGAAACCTCCATACATTTACACTCCTTCAATATCAAATCTTGATGGTAACAGAACTAACACCAACTATTCACAGAATACCAGAAAAACCATTACCAAGAAAAATGAAGCAGCTTCAAGAGTATTACATTGTGAAACTGAAATAACTGGAGGTGGTGTTGTACTAACTTTATCTGCTGCTGCATGTGAGCTCATAAAGAACTGTTGTGTTAACTACTATAAAGATAAACATACTACAATGCATTCAAAGATATACAGTAATGGTCTTGAAAGTGAACGTCCTCTGTCAATTAAAGCATGTCCACTCTTCAGAATCAACATATATCACACAACATCAACATCATTATGATAAACGGAAGCAAAATAGACAAGTTCCTAGTTAATGATCTCCATCATTTTTATCCTGATTGAAAGGCGTGGGCATGGGCTATATCTGAACTGGCGCCCATGCCCACACCGTTTCACTAAGTGAGCTACACAGCCAAACAAGAGCGACCTTACATTAGCATCGAATGAAACTACAATCAGTCACAGACAGGCAGTTGACAACGTTGTAAACAAATTCAGTGATTGTATTAGTATATTTAAAGGTAATTTGATGGTACCTCTATACATTTCGTCTGAATATCATGTAGACGCGTACATACATGTTATAAGGATGAATGCGAACACTGTAATACATGTGTTATAGATGCTCATGAAACAGAACATCTAGGGGATACACAGACAGTTTATAGTGTATGGAACGCAACGCACTGCAAAGCGACCAAAATTTTCATGATAAGGACAATGCCCTTTTCTGAGTTCATATAACACAACTGTGGCACATATTTCTATGATTCGAACAATACTTCATGACTACGTTCGAGAAGAAGAGTACTACAGAGAACGTGTAAACGTTCGCTGAAATAAACATGAACACTACGTGATCACTTCATAAACAAATGTGAATATTTCCATACTACAATTATTACTAACTTTCTATCCAACGCTGAAGAAATACTACATAAACATTTACCAATCCACATCCACAAAGGAACATCAACAACAAATATGACACAACTTGTTCTAGACTTTACTAAACTGGAGGAAATAAATAATTAACTACCTGAAACAGATCTTTAACAAGCGACCTATCGGTCAGAATAGCTCCGCTGTTGTTTTTTTGTTTTTGTTTTTTTATTTTGGTAACATGTAGAAGTGGTTCAGTTCTTCAGCTCTTCACTATTCAGTTTTGTTTTAACGATGTAATAAAGTGGTTAGTGGTTTCATATGATGTCTCACTATAAACACATTTTACACAGAAAGTTGGTAATGTATTGTGTCTTACAGCTTTAACCCTGGAAAATTTTAATGATGAATGATATAAACTAGGGATCTAAAATAATTTTGAGGCAATTCGAATTTCAATTTTCTAACACATGTACCAAGTCAACAACATTCAACTTGTACTAGTTGTAGTAGATATAACATCGTCTGATATTTTAATTTACAGAGTTTCTTGTGACCAGTGCCTGTCAGCAGACTCGGCCAATTGTTTTTCATCATTCCATTGTATTTAAACCTTATACTTGATATTTCGCAATATTTATAATTCTCAACAAAATACCTCAACATGCCTCACCTCGCTCGTACTCAAAGCAGTCCCAGTATGATCACTGACTAGTTGTGCTTGCATACGGAGTAATGCGGGACTCGATTCTGACAATTGTCCCTACTATTTGTTTAGAGTCAAGTCAGCAATATAGACTCGTGCACCACCTGTCGTATGTAAGCAGGGCTAACCACTGACATGACCAGAGAGAACCTTTGTGGCTTTACATGTAAAACGGGGAAAGATACGAAAAATATAATGCAAAGTCTGAAGCCAAATTAAAGTTGCAATTATTTTAATTATTTTTACTTGCCAAATATTTGCATTTTGGAAATGGCAAGACACGTTCATGTCGTATAACTTTACAGTCATGTAAACTGTCGACCAATAAACAAAGTTTGGTCGATTCACAGTCGGCAATGAGACTGCTCTTGCATAACTGCAACCGCATGACTGGGCATGCCATCCTTAGCCGAGTTGTCTTCATTCTGGTTCACTGTCACTGCAAATTGCACGACAATATAGAATTAATCACAAGTTACATGTTATCTGAAAACATCAAACTTTTATAGTGGGTCTGAATTGTGATTTTAGTGAGAACCAAGAACGTCCTGTGGTGCTACTTGCTGTGGAAAATCGCCCGATCAAACGAGGTCAGCTTCAGCTTCTGGTCAAATCAGTCGTAGTTACTTGCCATAGTTATTTAAAACACATAAAAATACACCTTTTTGCGAAATTTGTAAAACTTTCCGGTCCGTATTAAGGAAACTATATGAGCGAAAAACCGGGTCGAAGTTTCAAGGCCTCAAGTATGTGTCTTGAATTCGTCGGAAAATCGGTATTCATAAATGTAATTCCAAAGTTTTGCTGGTACGAAAGAAGAGATGTCAGTTGAGGTTTAGGCGTTTACAGTATCTAAAATGGTGGACTCTAGTGAAAGTTACGGCGAGTTGAAAATACCCAAAAATAAGGCCCGTGAGCAGCCATTCAAAGTGTAATGGTCGCAAACTGAAGGATAGATGTATGCAAATGAGGATGTTGTGGATTGGCTGATTATGTAGAAGGGGTGCAGAATTTGGATTTGAAGTTTACAACCCTGTTTCGAACAAACGCTTGTCATTTGGGCACAATGCGTAGAATTATGACTATAGCACATATTACATTGCTTGTGTGACGTCAATAGTGTCTTTTGAAAAGTGGCAGTTTACCTAAAATCTCGTGGTCTGATTTCCAATATGGCGTCGGTCATAATACTCATTAATATATTCATTTTTTTTCAAATTACAAAAAAAAAATCATAAAAAATAGAAAAGAAGATGTGCTGACTTGAAATTAACAAATCTGAGTAAGCTACCCCCTGCGCATCAACACACCAGATATCAAAGCAATCTGACAAGTAGTATTGGAGGAGATGATGAAAATATCATTTTTTGGAAAAAAAATCATAAAAAATTGAAAATGGCACAGATCAACTTGGCATGAACAAATCTGAATAGCCCCCCCCCCCCCCCCCCCCGGAAACATGCACACTAAATATCGAAGTATTCTGGCTGTTACTTTCGGAGAAGATGATGACAATATAAAAAGTTGACAGACACCTATGATTCACCTATACCTCTATACTCTATACCCACCTATACCTAAAGCTACGCTTTCAGCTTTCGCTGACAGCAGAGCTAAAAACTGGAACGGGTTTGTAGACAGTATTATTTTGACCTGCACATGACCAGAAATAGGCTTATATCCAATGTTACTTAGTAACATTATGTCACTGTGTGTAATCTAGTGGATTACTGTCTTGTACTCTGTACAGTCTTATTTTTATGTTCTTTTGTTGTTTTAAGTTGAAGTTTCAGTAATTGGACTTCCTGAGCCGAACTACAATGGCTGGACGTACCAACTGAACTGAACTATGGTACATCACACACACTTCTGAATTGCTCCAAGATTAACATCTGTTTGAGATTGCTTGAAAACAGTGTTATTAGCACAGATGAACTGTATTAATTCATGCTTAAATTCATTCAAGCTATAGACCTGATAAAGTGTCTTGTTCATTTATCTGTCTTACTATTTTGTGTGATTTAAAGTCAAAAACCACTGGCAAGATTATTTTGATATTTGGAAAGGATGTTCAATTCAGTTTCTTGTTAGTATATTTTTCAAAAAAAAAATATACATCTGCCAAGTAACACAAGACCATGCCCATAGCAACAGCCAAATCGTGTTGCATATTGTATATATAACAGGGATGGATAGGCAAATAAACATAAAAAATAGTGTGCAAATATGCCTACCAACATGACCATGAACATAGCAACAGCTAAACAGTGTTGTTTATTGCAAAAAGTAAAGATAGGAATGGGTAGGGAAATGAATAAACTTCTTTAGTATGTTTGCAAATAAGCCTAGCAACAAGACCACATCCATAGCAACAGTCAAATGATATTGCATAGATAAAAAAAACAGTGATGAGTAGGCAAGTCACTACACATTTAAAAGCAAATGCCTGTATAACTCCACAAGCTATCAACATCATTATACAGGCAAGTGAATGAATATTCACAAAATGTATGCAAATATAATTAACAACAAAACCACACCCCTGATGCTGAAAATGTGCAGTGACAGCATATATTCATTGTTCCCAAATTTACTTTCAAACATTAGAATTAATGTGTGTTTATATCCATAAGCTTATGAACTGATATTGTCATCCAGTAAATATAAAGTTTATCATCAAAATAGCTAAAGATTGTTTTATTACCGGTACTTTAATAACTAATCAATGAGTTATACTTCTAATATATTTCATAATGACAGGCATCTATTTACTAGTATTATTTAATAACTACTATTTAAAGCAAAATTAACTGTTCAATGACTTGTACATGAAATATTGTAATTGGATTTGAAACTGTTTTACTGTTGAAAAATTCATGGATAATTATGCTTGCGAAAACACATGAAACACAGGTTGATTGGCACATTTCATCTTGAATGTAAAGATATATACTATAGCACACATTCTATGCTCAATTGACCATTCACCCTGGGCACTGTACCCACTCCCATTTTAGTTATCTTTGCTACTGTTACCTCTGACCTTCGCACATAGCTGGCAGCTCATGTAAGTATACAAGAATCACTCTCATAGCTCCACTTGTACACGAGATCCCCTTGGACTTTTGGGAATTAGCAAGTACACATCACACACATTTAAATCCGAACCGAGCACACACTAAGAACTGTGGAGAACTTAGCAAAAATGATGCATTCATTAACCTTAATGGAAGTTCCCCACTTCTGCTTGATCTGTTGTGTAAACTCCCTTAATTTCCATTAACGTCCAAATTTACATAACGTACATGTATGGCTGAATAATTAATGCAAACCATATAAAATTATTGGACAGTTTCTTTGGCCGGGGAGGGGATTGGAAGCGGTCTCTCCCTGTTTTTGAAATTGGCAGTAGAGAATTTGGGACATTTCTACAATGGCATGACTTTGTTGGAATTATGGTATATATTCGTGTCCCTGTTTCTTATCTGTATTCTTTAATATTATTTCATCCAGAGTGATATACATAACTATACATAATACATAATGTATTACCTACCACACAAGTTACAGACCATGTCACATTCTACTCTTCAATATAAAGGGATTAATACACATTGTACATTTTCTATTTTGGACATTACCCGGTACATGTTATTGACACTAATACAAATCACCACATCTCATCAGACTTCAGTTTGTATTATACATTGTAGGTATTAGCACCTAAAGTTCTCTAACACACCAGTGACTTTACTATATCTATAATGGTATATATATGCCACTATACCAATGTTATGGACACTACATGTACATGGACCGTTTTGTATGTGTTATGCATGTGAAACTAATCTTGTGACAGCCACTTTGAAGTCCAAACTGAGTTCAGCTTCACTGCTAAAGGAATTGGTTAACATTACGGGCATTTGACTAAATGAACGTATAGATTATGAACATAACACAGACACACAACTAATTTTGAAAAGACATATTATGATCGATCGTTTTTAAAACTGTGGACTTTCGTTATTATAGTTTCAAATAAAATTCCATTTAAAGTGAATGAAAAGTGTGATTTTTTAAATGTGTAAATTTGAACTTGTTTGGTTTGCTTGCTGCCCTGTGGCCTTGACTAGGATAATATGTGGCTTGTTGACAACACTAATCCACCGACCTTTATGCACATTCTCAAGTTATACGTTATTATTACTGATATTTGACAACTCATATTCCAGTCACTTGTTATTGGCAACAGAAATTTAACCCTGATTAAAATCAGTTGTCAATAAAAACTTTTACACCAATTACCGATTGTTGTTACAATAGAATCATAGACCCACACTTGCAACTATAATACAGTATTATATAATGGTAGGCCTTGATTTCTGTAGTTCCTCCTATCATGGTCAATGACACCTGGCTGTTCTTATTTTAATGACCTAATCATAGTTACCAATTCTAGTCAGTCAGATGTAGTCTGTACAACGGTTGATGACCATGGTTGATGACCATGGTCAACCATGGTTGACGACCATGGCCAACCATGATAATTTGTGCCAATTTACATTTCCATAGCATCATGGTTGACCATGGTTGACCATTGGCATATAACCATGAACTACCATGGTAGTTCATGGTCAACCATTGCCACTTTCGCCTGGGTCATTTAAAACTTACAAAAACTTTAGCTTTTCGAAACTTAGAAATATTACCTTCAAGGCTACAACTAATCTACAAATTGCCTTAGTAGACACACACAAACTCTAGTTCTGTTAGGGTAGATACCTAGGACTTCCTCACCCCCAGAGGTCACGCATGCAGTCAACCAACAATCAGATACGCCAAAATGTACTTCCATAATGGTATTAAACTTGTCATAAACATTTTAACCAATGGCATTGTAGCACAAATGTACAGTTTAAAAAAATGTTTATCCACATGTTGAACCATGCTAGGTATAGGTGGTCATTTGCTGAATGATTATTCAGTTGCCTATCCAACCATGCTGTTATCTTTGCAATATATGCGATCATTTGGCTGTTGGTATGGGCGTGGTCTTGTTGCTAGGCACATTTACATACATTTTTAAAATATTTATTCTTTTGTCTATTAATTCCTGTTCTCTTTGCAATATATGCGATCGTTTGGCTGTTGGTATGGCCAGGATCTTGTTGCTAGGCATTTAAAAAAATATTTATTCATGTCTATTACTTCCTGTTGTTATCTTTGCAATATACGTGATCATTTGGCGTGGTTTTGTACAACGGGTTGTAGTGGGTGGAGAACGTTCCACATCGGCAGGTATGGAATCAGCCATCCCACAGGGAACAGTACTCGGATCACTGTTATTTCTCATATACATCAACGACTTACATGAAAACTTACACTCAACTGTACGACTGTTTGCAGATTGACTGCATAATTTATAGAAACATCAATAGTAAACATGACACTAAAACACTCCAGGAAGACCTAGACACATTATCTGAATGGGAAACCAAGTGGCAAATGAAATTCAATCTAGATAAATGTTATGTATTACGAATTCCATCATCATCAAGGTCAGACATCATCACCAAATATGTATTAGACAACTCTATTTTACAGGAGACAAAAACTCATCCATATCTAGGGGTGTAGACATTCATCAAAATCTAAAATGGAACACCGTCATGTAAACAGAATAACAACATCCTCTGCAGGACGAACCCTTGGTTTCATTCGCAGGAACCTAGGCTCATGTACAAGATCAAATAAAAAAGCAGCACACATAAGCATATAATGATCTCATCAGTGATATGCAAGTTAGGTGTAAAAATGTGAATTTTGGTCAAAAATTTCTATTTCAAAAAGTACTTGGTCAATGAGACTGAAACTTGGTGAGATGTTTCTAGAGGTGTTACGCTGCAGATTTTCTTCAAAATATTTTAACACAATTGGCCCTGGCAACCATGACCACGCCCTTAGCAACAACCAAATAGTAGTATATTTTGGTCAAAAATAATAACATCGTCTACTAGGCAAGTGAGTAAACATTCACAAAGATAACAGGGATTCTTAGACAAGTGAACAAACATTCAAAAGGTGTATGCAAATATGCCTAGCAACAAAACCACGCCCATAGCAATAGCCAAATGATAATGTATATAGGAAAGATAACTGATTATTAGACAAATGAATAAATATTCAAAAAATGTATGCAAATATGTCTAGCAACTTGTTTATATAGTCTACAAAGTACATTTTTTCTGAGTACAGTGAATTGGCACTTGTCTAAGTTCACAGTTTCAATTTCTGAATTCAAAGTTCCTTAAAGATAGTATAATATCATCCATGCCATAGCTTCATGTCAATCATTGATGGAGTTCAATCCCATTTCATGAGAAATGACAGTATGTACATTTGTATATTTTTATTTCGATATGTATAGTGCTATATTCTGATCACAGTAACTGTAGTATATATCTTCTAGAATATGTAGCATGAATCACTGACAATAAATACACTCAAGATCATAGTTTTTGAAAAAATAAGTGTACGCACCACCATTACAATTGAACCATTGATTTTTCATGCTTTGAATATGCAAAATACAGTACCAACAATCAAAATAATATTAATTTTTGAGTGGTCACTAAGTGTTTACTTACTGGCTATTTCGTATGGACTTTGCATACAATGCGAAGCAATAGGATGTCAACAACACAAAAGAATGCTAAGCTAGACAATACAGTTAGTCAAAGTAAAATGTGATTCTCCCCTCATCCCATTTCCTAAAATATAGCCCCCCCCCCCATATAAGTTTTCAGAGAATTGCCACAAGTCATGGTAGTGTGATGTATTAGATTGTATGAAATATAGTGGCAATGGCATTGTAGGACAACTGTTCAATTGATTCAATATTTGCATACATTTTTTGAATGTTTATTTATTTGTCTATTAATCCCTCGTTATTTTTCAGTGATCATTTGGCTGTTGTCATGGGTACGATATAGTTGCTATGCACATTTACATACATTTTGAATGTTATTCAATTGTCTATTAATACATATCGTTATCTTTGCAATATACTGGATTGTTTGGTTGTTGCTATGGGTGTGGTCCTGTTGCTAGGTACATTTACATACATTTGTTGAATGTTTATTCAAATGTCCATATATCACTTTTGTTATCTTAGCAATATGCATGATCATGTGGCTGTTGCTATGGGCGTGGTCTTGTTGCTAGGTTCATTTGCATACTTTTTTTAAAATGTTGTTCACTTGTCTAAGAATCCCTGTTGTCATCTTTGTGAAAAACACCACCGTTTGGCTGTTGCCATGGGTGTGGTTATGGTTGCTAAGGAGATTTGCATACATTCTTTGAATTATGCTTACTCATTTGCCTACCTGATGATGTTGTTATTTGACCAAAACAAACTGCCATTTGGTTGTTGCTATGTCATTGTTGCGAGGTCAAAAATGTTTTACAGAACATCTGCAGAATAACAATGTTAAGAACATTCCCACCAAATTTCAGGCCAAGCTGCCCTGTAATTTTGGATTTTAACTTTTTTGACCAAAAATCATGATTTTGACCCAAAACTGGCTCTAAGTCGGCTAAATTGCATCATATCCGAAAACAAATTGACGCGCATATGTAAGTAATAGTTCATTATCCATTTAATAAGTTTGAAAGAAATCTATCAATGAATGTCCAAGATATGACTCTGGACGCACACACGCATGCACAGATGGACGGACAGAGCCCAATCTATAAGCCCCCATCCCAGACTACATCCGGCGGGGGGCTAAAAAGTGACACCCTCTTCTAATACACCTTTACGGAAAGGTACCAGGATGTTACTCAAAACGATGCTAAATGGGGCTGGACTATTATGTTGCGTTGGTAGCAGACATGTTCAGCAATGGCGGCAGTGAATGTACCTGTGTTCTCTTGCTCTCAACAGTGTTGGGCTCACTCTGTCCGTGTTCTGATCTCGGCAAGAGAGATAAAAAACATTGAGGGTGCCAGAGCTTTCATTTTGGCTGAAACGCTACCAGTATCTGGTACAAAAAAAATCTTGGTTGATCGGTAGGTTTGATTTGTCACATTTAAATGTCTGCTGAGGTTTCTTACTTCATGCTTGTTTGTGGTTACACGGTGTCAGTCTAACAATATAGTCTAGAGCTCAGCAAAAATATCGACCTGTTCACACGACATCGGGACGGTTCATCTGTACAAGGCATCGGTAGAGCTAGCTTTGCCATCATTCTAGCATAAAACTAATATTGCATGAAATTACTTTGAGTGTGGCCGGGTGGCCGGAAACAGTACTTTGTTTGTATAATGTTACATTGTTTTTGGAATGTGTATAACTACAAGCAAATACAATGGTTCCTACAGGTCAAGCAGTGGCTGATGTTGTGCTATATATTAAAGAACAGTATTATGTAATAAAATTACTTGATGATTTCTGACTCCTGTACGTGCTACAATTGCTGTACATTATTACACTGTGTAGAAATGGATTTCTTGTCATCAGCTGATATCCATAAAAAAGTGTTGTCTGTGAAAACGCAAATATATATATGTAAATGTAGCACTATCAAACTTTAAACAGATGAAAGGTGTATTATATGTGTAATGTTAATAAAGTGCTGATGAACAGATGGATGTATTCATGTTTGTTTGTCCTTGATTTGTTCTGTGTGATTGTCAGTACTATTTAAAGATTTTTTGATAAATCATCTAAAACAATTATCTTCTAAAACCAATGTTTTTGAAAAATTTAATATCTTGTACATTCTTCATATCCTTCAAGGGTAAATAATTATAAGGAGTAACTAAAAGTCAAAGTGTTTGACCCAGATGTGAATAAATCATATTATACCATTAAAAAACTTAAAAGTACTGAAGTCATCAACATCGTTCAAGCTTCCTGAAAGATAAAATTCTGTCCAAGCCACCATCAGATAACAAATTTACTAGAGATTTGACAAGGTTGCCATTCCTGACATCTGGAGATATAGATGATGCTTTAGAACTGTACCGCAAATTCTCAAATAAAATCGAGGTAAGCAGCCACATTATGTAAAGTAGACATTATTTTTTTCTTGTCAATGTCATGATATATTATTAATCTTGAATTATGGGTAATAATTGAACTTCACAGATCTATGACATGTCCCTCATTTTGGAAAATATGCTGTTGTTTGTTTGTTTGTTAAGTACCAACAGTATATACTAGGCCACATACAATATGTCACTTATTTGTGTAGTGTACATAATTATAGTACAAATTAAATGTACATGTGAATATAATGATTGGCTGTTTTCCTTGATTAAGGAAGAACTGTTTATAAATTGTATTTATTTGGATAGTCCAGATATAAATGATCTATGTTAGGGAAAACATCAAAATCAAAACATCGTAATTAAGTATCGTAACGAGTAAAGACGAGTAGCTACCAGTAGTTACGATTTACTATGGTGAATATTCATAAGTGTCGACGCATATTCATGAACCTTTAGCTTGTAGACAATAAAAAGTAAACACTTATTGTCTATTATTCATAGATGTTACTGACTGGGTGACAACCGAAACTACTGACAATATTGTATTATATTTAAATTATAATGTTGTTTGTTATTACCCCAATAGTGATTATTTTGTTATGTATTATATTACAGGGTAACAGCAGTAGCGTCAAAACTGGCAACAACTTTAGTAAAGGATTTGCCCTCTTCCACTCTAACTTTGTTCATGGCATCAAACTAGATGAGGATCCCAAAAAAGAGTTGGCTTATATAAAGGGTTTCTGCTGGCATCTATGGTGAAGGGAAGAAAACACAGTTTGATGGTGGTGCTTAGTAAATCAAACACTAAATGTGTGGTTAGGGCAGTTTGCAAATCAGAATGTGTTGCTGGGTATGTAACATCTACAGTAATTTACAAGTGTACAAGTCCTGGGGGGGGGGGGTGTACAAGTTCTGGTGTGTGGCTAATACTGTAAACCCAAGACACCATTCTAAATCAATACCTCATTTCAAACCATTACAGGTTTTTACAAAATCAAATTTTTAGACCAAAATACATTTTGTAGTAGTTCCATATTTAGGAAATGGTGGATTGCATAATGAGTTTTCACTTTTATACTTTTCCCCCAGGAACATTTTGAGAGGCATTTAATGGTAGTTATGATTTGATAAATGACATGACAATGGACCACATTTTTGACAAAGCAAAATTGAAAGTAATGAGGATGGACCCCATTTTAGACTCTTCAGCTCAAAAAAGACAGACCTTATTATAGACCAAAGGGTTCAAAAACACACTCCAAGTCTTGCGGCTGGATATGCATAGTGAAATAGGGAAAGTAACCCCCCCCCCCCCCCCCGGTACTAGTCTTACATGCATCAGTTCATAACACTGCTGTGCAATATCAAAAATACACTTGCATACCTGTATGCACATGTAAGTGGAAATGTCCGCAGTATTCCTTGTACTCAAAATCAAATGATCACAGTTTACTTTTCACAAAATCTACAGTATTGGATGAACATATCTCCTTGACACATCAGTACCATTGTTAAAGTACTCAGGCTACTGCACACTTGCTGTGTGTTTTACCTGTTGTACTTTCACTTACTACACTTCTGACAAAACAGAGAATACAAGAGCTCAAGCAAATACACCCAGCCTTTCAACACTGGCTCTGACATTTCATTTGGATTAGTCACATTGTTGAAATTAATAATCAAATTTATCTTCAAAATTAGACAGCCCTGTTTTATTAGATAAAATGATAAATGAACTCAAATAAATACTGAATAAGTTACTGAGGAGTTACTGAACCTGAAATATATTGACTAAACATTCTGTTTGTTTGTTTGTTTGTTTTAGTTAGAAGAACAGTAACAGACACATTTCCAGATAATTTATAACACCCAAGGGATTTATCCAACATAGAAGCAATTCAATTTGGTAAAGAAAATGAAAAACTTGTTTGTGAGTTGTACAGAGAGTACATGAGTAACCATGGTTCACCAGTAGTGACCTCAAATGTTGGATTAATCATTAATCCATCTGTACCACATCTTGGTGGCACTCCAGATCAAAATGTGTATGATGTACTACAACATGATCCTTTTGGTCACTTCTGTCTTGTTAATGATAATGGCAAAGTCAGGTTGAACTCCCAGCACAATTTTTTCTATCACATACAGGGTCAAATGGCCCTCAATGGTCTTAAATGGTGTGACTTTGTTGTGTACACTAAACATGATGAACTCTATGTTGAAAGAGTAAGATTCAGTGAGGAACTTTGGGTACATAAAATGTTAGCCATACTTACTGCAGTTGACATTGAAATGATCAGATACTTAACCTGACAGAATTATAAGACACGGATAAACAAATGTTGTAGTTCTGCTTGTAAGTCAGGAAGTGCTGGACACATTTTTCCTCCAAAGGCATTTTATATTACATAGATATGTAGACTAAATTTAGCAAAAAATGAAGTGGCAAAGTCTGTAAAAATAGTCTAACTTTTGGACAGTGTTGGTATCAAAAATGCAACTCAACATACTAAAACATATTTAGGAGCAAATCGATGTTGGCATAGATTGATAGAGGTGGTTCTGTATACACAAAGTCATGGTAACTGAGATTATGATAGTATTAAAAAAATTCTTGATACCCAATGATTATATGTGATATAATAATGGTGTAAAGTGTACCAGTTCCTGGATATGACCAAACAAATAACACAAATCTCTGTTATCAAACCTCTTTGTGCATACTCAACAATTGCTGTTTTTTGTTTTGATGTCAATTTGTTCCTGGGTGATCTTTAATAAGTGCTGTGTGTAACGGACTTAATGCACTTATCATCGAAGCAAGGTATTTTCATCAACAGCGCCCTCTATCACGGACATCGACGTTGTTAGTAGTTTCTGTACAAAGTTTATATCTGACTAGTTGTTGATGTTAGAGACTGTTTTATTGCAAATAAAGAGTAGTTGTAGTCCTAGAGTAAGTAATTTTACAGAATACTTTGATGTCGATGCTTAACTTGTATGTTTTGGTCCCATGAATCAGTGCCGCTGAAAGCCATATCTCGCAACTTGTATTGAAAGATGTTCTTACGCACTGAAACATAGTTCCACGGTTATAGTAGAGTATGCGTAGATTTTTGACTTTATTGTAACATTTCATACCTTGTTTATGGTCAGTCTGTGGTAGATGTAGTTTTGAGACAATCAGATTGATATTTAGTACATATTTCCTTTCATACATCGTGTAGTAATACAAAGAGTAGTGTATGTAAACAGATAGAACATTTTGTAACGAACGAAGATGAAGTAACATAATTGTCATCAATATTTACCTAGAGTGCCAGCTAAAAGGCCCACGAGGTAGTATAACCTTTATATATTTGATTATTATAATGATAGAAACCATTTTGTTTCATGATTTGTTAGTACAGAGTGTTTATAAGTCTAAGCACTAGTTTGTAATTACATTCAGCGTATACCTGACCATGTGTATTTCTAGGTCATGTAGTGTTTGTATTATGTTTCAAGTTCTCATGTAAGTTCCATTTGATTGATTTACCAGATCTTACGTTGGTGTAAACAGAGTTCATTAATAAAGGAATGCCATCAGTATAAAGATCGTGTTCGCCTAAGTTATTTAGTTGGTACCTCTACACTGTGTGTGTATTATTTGTCCTGACTGTAGTTGAAAATGATGCCTTATTTATAAACTTTACAACTATAATCAAGGGGAGTTAACTTTTTGCTTCTTATATAGACAGAAACTAAAACCATTGTTGCAACATGTTGATACAAGTTTATACAGAAAGTTGATGTTATTACACTTACTGTAGGGTTGCTCGTCTGATACTATGTTTTACTTTGTGCAACAATAGCTTTAGTTTGTCTATCATAGGTAGTTGAAAGTTTGTTTTCTGTTGTAATAAAAAAGATACATACTATTTTAAAAGAAAATCAATTTTAATGATCACTTCAAATGAGAAATATTATGTATATAAAAGGTGCATAATATAAGTCGAGATATTGAAATAGTAGGGAGGGAAGTAGGATACAAATATATACAGCTTTATCAGTGAGTCTCTACTATGTTACAATATTAACAATGAAGTATACTTCATTGCTGAATAAGCAATATTTTATCAACCCTTGCTAGGTTTTCACTAGGATAAAGCATTGTTCAGAACAAATTTTCTCATATTTACATCTGAGATTTTAAGGTGATAACAAAGTAGTGAGTCGAAAGCTCAATGCTAAAAAATCTTGAGCTGCTTGTGTGTTACAACCTTTGTAAATCAAAGTAGTGAGTGTTATTCACCAACATCGACCATTTGGTCACATCACTTCATGGTTTAGTCAATTTCTAATACACACAAGAAAGAGTAGTATCCTATGACCACTTGATTTGTATTCTATGTATAATATGATGTGTAAAGTGTGATCTTTTTTTGTAAAACTAAGCAAAATATCTAAATATTGTTCCTCAATATTTTTCTTTGCTCAGCCATGGAAAGTATGAGTGACCTTAGGAGACTAGTCACTACTTGTCAGTAGTAACAAAACATTAGGTTACAAGTATTGTCTGGATGAATGAAGACAAATATTGGGAATAATATAATAGTATACATCCTAAAGCATAATGTATGAAAACATTTAGAAAAATAATGGTGAGGTATGTAGGCATAATCTTTATTTTCGGTTCAAAAACATTAATTTGGCTTATGCATGGTATCATTAGATGTTATTCACCAATGTTATTCTTCATTCGGCCAAGGAAAATATGAGTGACCTAACGGGGGGGGGGGGGGGGTCACTATGAGTCGCTACATGAGAAGTAGGTCGTGAGTATTTTCTGGTTGAATAAAGAGAAATATTGGAGAATTATTGTAATTATACCTGTTCAAGTATAATTTGTGAAATGTCAAGGAAAATAATGGATGATTTGGAACATTTTTATTCATAATTTGTATATCTATATGATGTGTTCAATCAGTACATCAGAAATAAATAAAGTTTATTTTCAAGAGATAACCTTTTGTAGTGTTGAACTTTATATTTATTCAAAAAAATGCACTTTTAATAAAGAAATATACCATATTACTATCATCCCCACCACATCCCTATTTACAATGTGACCTATATATCTCAACATGACAAAATGTTTTTTTGGAACTTCACTAGACTACAGCACACTAACCAAATATTTTCTATGGATCCATACAATGTCCAAGGGATCACCTGATCAAAAATGTGCCACCCCTTTATCCTTCCAATAGCCCGCTCAATATGTATTCAGACACTGGCTATTTTCTGGGTTTCAAAAACATCACTGGATTTCATTTGCTTTAATTTGTCCTGGTTGACATTTGGGGGGAATATTTAATGTTACACCCCTGTCAAGGAGGTTCAGAAAATTGTAAATAAAGGAAAACTGATGCCATAACACATCTGGACACTTGTCTGCTTGATTTGTATAACAAGCTGCAGCACAATACCACTTTCCCATGCTTGTATATAATTCACTATCGATAAGTTTGTAAACGATACACTGGTTGCTAATGTAAACAAAACAAATTGTGCTCAAATGGTGGCACGTCTCTGAACTTTACCCCCTTTAGCCTCGTTCTGATTAACATCTGGGTACCTTTCCATAGAGGTGTATTCCCCTGACCCTCCCCCTTGTAATTACTGAAGGCTTCCTAATTTAACTTGCATCATAATTGGGTTTGACTCCATAATTTTCATTTCTATTAGTTTTGCTTTTTAAAACTATATACAACGGAGTCTAGTTATACTGAAACAGAGTATTCTGGTCTGAGGTACATTTCTATTTATCAGATATTGAAACAGAATGAAACTTTTCTAATTTTGATACTGTATTTCATCATAACAGGAGGCATACATGATGGATGTGACTTATTTCAAAAGTAAGAGGTAACAATTTAATGCAGCTTATTCCTCATTTATTGAAAAACACCCCCCCCCCTCCCCGTCTAGTTTAGTATTTTTTTCAGTGACTCCTCTGATTCCTCAGACCTCCTCAGATCATAATGACTCCTCCCTAATAAAGTATAGTAAAAAGACTATCATTCATTTTCATTCATGAATAGTTAAATTAGTTTACTCAGAAAACAGTGGTTCTTCTAACAAGACTTATAAAGTTATGTATACTGATCAGAACTTTAACCTGGTGTATCTCTGAAATTACATGTCATGCAGGTTATGTACAATCATGAAATGGTTCCCTAGCAACCAAACTTTATGGAAATGGTTGTATCTTCTAGAGTTGTGTTCCCCTTTAATGATAAATTGGCAGTACACCCCTTAGCCATATGTATGTATAAAATGTACACCATGTGTATTCATAAGTAATGTCCCCACCAAATACTAAGGCAGACAGACAGACACACACACATTTCACAATGCCTATAGCCCTACTGAACCTAGATCAGTTGTGCTAAAAATGGTGACTCTCATATATACTGACAGTTGTGCATCAGTACATCCAGTAGTGGTTGGCAAGAAAACAAAAAATGTTGTAATGTAATGTGATTCTAGCACCCCTCCAACCAAAACAGAAAAGCTTAGCATTCCCCATGTGACCTTAAATCACCCATCGATATAATCATCAATATAACCAGCAATTGGCAAAAAGAAAACAATGGTAGTCAGCACTCGGTGTGATAAAACCTCTACTGGTTTTCAATTTGAAAAAGTGTTTTTTTTCGGATGAATTATTTGCCTGTGTTCTATATTTCGCCTGACATGTGTTCTGTTTTGTCTTTAAGTGATTTTAGCCAAAATATGATAAAGTGTTAACAATGGAAAACAAAATTTACATATTAATAAATATTGTCTTCCACAGGAGTATATAAGTAATAGAAATAGTTGTGTTAATTCAGCCAAGGAACACCATAATTATACTCTAAGGAAGCTAATACATTTCTTGATGTCCTTGGTGGGGGGTGGGGGGGGGGTCGGTGGAATTGCTTCGAAAATCCACAAAATTTGAGTGACCCCCCTACCTGGCTTGAAATTTTTTTGTAACCCCTCTTCCTTGACACAAATTTCTTTCATAACCCCCCCCACACACACACACACACACACACACACACACAAACACCACCACCACCTCACCATTTTACCATCATCTTAACTCAGTAACTGTTAATGGAGCGCTACAAACATTATACAAATTGAGGTTGAGTGTTCCATTGAAACACCACATGCACATACACTCACACACATATATACATATGCGTACATACGTACGTACGTACGTACCTACCTACCTACCTACACACATACACACAAACATACATATTGCATACATACATACATACATATATACATACATATATGCATACATACATACATACATACATACATACATACAATACCAAACTTTTTATTTTGAATTTGAATTTCCTTATATGTTATGGATGTAGCATATTTCAAGAGGAAGGGGTAACAGTGAAGGCAGCTTATTCCAAAAGTATTAGGTATTAGTTGAATGAAAGTTTGAGGGATTCAAGTGTGGGTGGGTACGAGAGGGAGTTAATCCCTCGCATCTCAGAGATTTTTGAATTTCAAGGACTAAAAGAATGCTTTTTGGTGATATTTTCACAAGTAAAATTTTGAGTAGCCCCCCCCCCCCCCCTTCACTCCCCAATTTTTTGGTAACACCCCCCCCTCCCTCTCACTCCTCAGTTTTTTGAGTGACCCCCCAGTCGTACATAATTACAGCTCCCTTAAATGTTGTCAATTCCAGGTCGACATATTAATACAGGTCAGAGTTTCATTGCAGGGTATGATCTAGACAGGGTATAACTATATTAACACCACACTCATAAATGTTATCCATTATTAGATACGCATCTGGGAAAAATGCCAGAAAGTATCAATACTGTCTTTGATACCGTTACTAATGGAATCGTAATCAAGAAGAAATGATGAAGATAATGATGTACCACCTAAAAGAAAACCAAATTATCACAAGAGGAAAATGTAAATGGAAGACAAGCAGAATAAGTGAAACATGCTACTAACTGGAGATAAGTATAAGTTTTTTGAGATTTAAGTCTTTTTTACGTCAACAGATTATAAACCTTGTACATATCAGTACTCAGCATGGTTAGCCTGGAAATGTTTGATATTGATAAGAGAATAATTTGAATTAGTAGTGTGGGATGGACGTGAAAGCACTGGCTTCCTAAATAATTTCAACAAAAAAATAAAATTGTGACCAACTTCAACAATAAATACATTTTTTTGCTTACAGATTGATACATGAGAAAGGATTTGCCGATTTGTACGTTCTGTTACAATATGCTATATAGGATACTCTTAAGTTACCAATAATAAAATCATAAAAAATAGAAAATAAGATGTGCTGACTAGAAATTAACAAATCTGAGTAAGCTACCCCATGCGCATCAACACACCAGTTATCAAAGCAATCTGGCAAGAAGTATTTGAGGAGATGATGAAAATATCATTTTTTGAAAAAAAATCATAAAATATTGAAAATGGCACAGATCAACTTGACATGAACAAGTCTGAATAGCCTTCCCCCAGGGAACATGCACACCAAATATCGAAGAATTCTGACTGTCACTTTCGGAGAAGATGATGAAAATATAAAAAGTTGACGGACACCTATGATTCACTCTTCTCTATACCTCTTATACCCACCTATATCTAAAGCTACACTTTCAGCTTTCGCTGACAGCGGAGCTAAACAACATGCATATTGATTCTCTTAAGTTACCAACAATATGTATCTTGAATGAGGATGTAACTTGCTCGCTCTCTCTCTCTCTCTCCCCAACATGTTATCAGTCTTATAAGAATACAACAGTTGTTATAATGCTCTAACAATCTGTGTTTGTGTTATTTATTTATAGCCATCCACAATTAAAACAAGTTTTACCATAGAAGTATCACATACCATTCTAGAATAGTAAACTCCAAACAAATTTGTCTTTACAAATGTCACCTACATATACATGTGTATTCTTATTGAATATATATTTTAATGAGCCATTTGTGATAGTTTTGATTAGAATGGAATTCAATGCAAGGATTACATGTCTTGTTAAAACAATATTACAGAGTTTGTTGCAATACAGAAATGAATCATTTATACCATTCAGGTATCTCCCCTTATACCTCAATGATAATATTACCTTAACTACCATGCTCATAACTAGTGAAATCTCACAAAGGTGTAATAGACCATGTATTTGTTGAGAGACTATAACATGAACCAATATGATGAACTGACAAATCCCATTTTAATATAATTACATTATCATTTCAAATCTGAAAGGGACAGCACCTCCTTCCCTGAGCTTTACCATCTATTTAGTGTAAATGGGTTTGTATATTGACATACAAATGTAATTATCCAAACACTCCAAAAACTGTCAAATGAACCTTCTTCTTTTTTTTTCAACATTTTAAAGACTCAAGCATCACAACTACACCAAAGTCAATTGTTCGTCAGTTAACAGTTACACAAGCCAATATCAAATGTTGAATACAACTTAAATATGTTTACATTCTTCAGATATTTTGTGATGTAATCTAACAGGATTTCACTTACGCTATGTTTTAATTAGACATGATAACTGACAAGACTATCTATCATAACATCTCTGTAGACCACAATAACAAAACTATTGGAAAAAAAGTTACAAGTACTGAATACAACTTTTGTCAGAAGAGCAAAACACTTCCTTGTTAAATAACCAGAATGAGTTTTGAAAAGAATCAATATCTGTGACCCTGTCATATTCTTACACAGTTTTATAAGAAAGAGATGACAGTAATATATCATCATTTATTTTGTGTACTATATAATACGCTGAACAACATTCATATGATTTTAGATTTTTTTTTTGCAAGGATCAGTTTCAGAAGAATAATATATAATCCACTATAAGCGTATACATTAATTTTGACAAATATATCTTGACTAATGATAAAAAAATTATAATATAATGAATGTTCTCTAGCACTTTAGGGGAGGGAAGGGACAGGGGAAATCAGGCCTGGACTGTTACGTAAAAGGTGACCCTCCTCAGATTCTGTTGAGCCAAAAGTGTCCTGCCCTAAATTTCCTTCCTTAAAAATATGGCCCTTCCCCAGTTAAATATTTTTAAAACATGGTTTGAATGCTGTCAGACATGGAAAGGGACTGGAATCAATTGGTTTAAAAGAAGTAATCCCACTGCTTCCACCACATTGAAAGTTTTAAAGGCATTGGTTATTTCTCCAACTACTACTACCACAGTATATTTGTGTCAACTCATTGCATTAATCAGTACCTGTGTTTGGATTTCAATGGCTGAGTTGCAGGCCAGAACATTAACTCCAAAATACTAGTTGGCTCCAAATGTTGTCATTGGGACTGTCAACATATCTAAACATTATCCCTAATACCTTACCCAACTGTTCCCGTTTTACTCCTGTGAGACCCACTTCTCTCCTCACAACTGATAATTAATTCACTATATGCCATATGGTTGCCAGCAGCGGTTTGATGATATGGTTTGATATGATATCTAACCCTAAACCAAAATTTAAGGCAACATTGGGTTGTTCATTACCATGGTTACAAGGGTGATATAGTAAAAGTGAAATAACAATGCAAAGATAATATTAATTTTTATGGCTCACTAATTGTACCCGTACCAACTATATTGTATGGTTAGGCTGTTTATTACAAGGATGTTATAGTAAAAGTTAAATATGTTTTGAGCACCTCATACCCATAGCTAACTACAATATTATTTGTTGAGGGTCACTAAGTGTTCACTTACTGGCTATTTCACATGGTGTTTGCATACAATGCGGAGCAATAGGATGTCAACAACACAAAATAATGCTAGACTAGACAATACCATTAGTCAAAGTGAAATGTGTTGCTCCCCTCATCTCATTTCCTAATATATGGCCCTCCCCAAGAAATGATTTGTAAAAATACCGCCAATGGCATTGTAGCACAATTGTAGTTTTTAAAAATGTTTATCCATATGGTAGTCCATGCTAACAATAGGTGTTCATTTGCTGAATGACTACCCAGTTGCCTAGCCAACCATGTTGCTATCTTTGCGATATACGCTATCATTTGGCTGTTACTATGGGCGTTGTCATGTTGTTAGATATATTTGCATACATTTTTGCATTTTTTGTTCACTTGTGTATGAATTCCTGATATTATCTTTGCAAAATATATCATCATTTGGCTGTTGCTATGGGCGTGGTCTTCTTGTTAGACATATTTGCATACATTTTTAAATATTTATTCATTTATCTTTCAATTCCTGTTGTTATCTTTTCAATATACGTGATTATTTGGCTGTTGCTATGGGCGTGGTCTTGTTGCTAGGCAAATTACGTACATTTTTGAATGTTTATTCAATCGTGTATTATTCCGTTATCTTTGTGAAATATACGACCATTTGGCTGTTGCTAAGGGCGTGGTCATGGTTGCTAGGGATATTTGCATACATTTTTTGAATGTTTACTCACTTGCCTACCAGATGTTATTATTTTTGACCAATATATACTGCCATTTGGTTGTTGCTAAGGGCGTGGTCATGGTTGCCAGGGCCAATTGTGTCAAAATATTTTGAAGGAAATCTGCATAATAACACCAAGTTTCAGTCTCATTGACCAAGTACTTTGTGAGATTATTAACATTTTCACACCTAATTTGCATATCACTCATGACATCATTGTATCCTTAATACTTCTCCATTTATACATCCCTAGATGCATTCCCATTAAATTTCAGCCCAATCTGCTCAGTATTTTTGGAATTATTGATTTTTGACCAAAAAGACACATGTTTAGCCCTAATCATCATGTCATGAACAAATCTGATTTTATCACACCCCTTAAGAATGTTCCCACCAAATTTCGCACCAATCTGCCCAGGAGTTTCTAAGTTTGATTTTTTTTCAACAAAAATCACATTTTTTTTACCCAAATCACACACCTGTAATGCGATTATTTTCATTTGAACAATTTCCCAACTAGACCCCACAAGTAATGTCTCCACCAAATACCAAAGCAATCGGGTTGACAGTTTTTGAGTTTAAGTAATCCACACACATACACAGACAGACCACGCTCGATGCCTATAGCACTACTGAACCTACATTGTAGTTCAGTTGTGCTAAAAAGAGACCCCACCCCCTCCTAATTCCCCCAACCCACCCCTTATTAATTACTGAAGGCTTACTAATTTAACTTGTTTCATCCCAAATGTTCATTTTAATAAGATTTGCTTTTTAAAACTATATACAATAGAATCTAGTTATCCTGAAACAGCATTCTGGCTTGATATAAATCTTATTCAAATTGCTACATCTTACTATCACTCACAACAAAAATCCTACCAACATTACTATATGTGGTACATTTCTTTCTGTAAAATACCATTATTTTAGCATATCATCACCAACTAAGTATATATTGTTACTCAATATATATACTTATGTACAATTAACATACATACATACATACATACATACATACATACATACATACATGTACATACACATACATACATACATACATACATACATACATACATACATACATACATACATAACAACAAGTTATTTATCAACAATCACAAATATACAGACATGAATTATATACTATATAGCATACTAATCACAACTATCAATGTATAATTTTGACTGATGTGTAAATACTGGTAGCCAACCATCACCCGTAATGAGGCCTGAAAGAATCATTTGTTTGGTTCCGGTTACCTGATCCCCACTTAGCGTTTTACTGCTGACCCTAAACCGACCCTTTACGCATTCGAATAAAAAATCACAAAAATTGTTGTTTCACGAGAAATAGTGGATGCGAAAACTGACAATAATTTCAAAAGACAAAATAAAGCTGTTCTTCCAATCTGCAATGGCTGTACATCTGATGAGGAGAAACTAATAACACAGAGACCATTTGGAAAACAATAGAAAACCTGAACTAGACACTCACACTCACACATGAAAATAAACAAACAACAAATCTACCTATCCCACCTATTCTAAAATTGAGCGTAGTAGGAACCACACAATTTAAAATAGAATTACAATGGAGTGACTAATTGTAATGTATTAGAATAATTAGATTGTACTTTATTTCAGTTAATTATGTCAATATTTAATTGAAATGGTGTGCTATATTCTTCATGTATACATATTTATCAGTTGACACATATTCATAGATATTTTAAGCAAAATCACACAACACAGATATAAACTAAGATATTTTTTATAATCTTTGGTTCTTGAGTTATTTCATGATTTCATATCACAAACATACCTAGGTGTTCATTACCTCACATGAAACTAAGTGAATACATATTCATGTTTCAGCTAATACATGTGTATCTGTTGACTCCCATGAGTCCATAGCAAAGACAAACACTGAACAATGTCTGAGCAACTTGATAGGGGGCACAGGCTGAGTTTGTCAAATATTTTATTCACCTGAAAGTAGTCAATAAAACCCTAGTATAGTTTTAATATGGACACATGCCATCTATGACATAATACAATAATTATTGTCATCTTGCATTGTTACTATAGTTGATTACACAATACAGATTTTCTTGACATTTTTAAAGTGAAAATACAATAAATTGTAATATGGAATCTTTCTTTTAGGTCTGTTCATATAACTTGAATATAGTTGTAAATTAATTTTGACTTTACACAGGTAATCCCCTAGGCTAATCACATCTCTAGTCTGTGAATAAATCTGTACTTTACAATTTATTAAAATGTCACCATGCATGAAAAGCTTGATTGCTTGTGATTAGCTGTGTTGACTGTTTACAATTCACTTTCCTGTATGTACAGTGTACTACAATTACTCTGTTTACAATTCACTTTCCTGTATGTACAATGTACTACAATTACTCTGTTTACAATTCACTTTCCTGTATGTACAATGTACTACAATTACTCTGTTTACAATTCACTTTCCTGTATGTACAGTGTACTACAATTACTCTATTTACAATTCACTTTCCTGTATGTGCAGTGTACTACAATTACTCTGTTTACAATTCACTTTCCTGTATGTACAATGTACTACAATTACTCTGTTTACAATTCACTTTCTTGTATGTACAGTGTACTACAATTACTCTGTTTACAATTCACTTTCTTGTATGTACAATGTACTACAATTACTCTGTTTACAATTCACTTTCCTGTATGTACAATGTACTACAATTACTCTATTTACAATTCACTTTCTTGTTTGTACAATGTACTACAATTACTCTGTTTACAATTCACTTTCCTGTATGTACAATGTACTACAATTACTCTGTTTACAATTCACTTTCCTGTATGTACAATGTACTACAATTACTCTGTTTACAATTCACTTTCCTGTATGTACAATGTACTACAATTACTCTATTTACAATTCACTTTCTTGTTTGTACAATGTACTACAATTACTCTGTTTACAATTCACTTTCCTGTATGTACAATGTACTACAATTACTCTATTTACAATTCACTTTCCTGTATGTGCAATGTACTACAATTACTCTGTTTACAATTCACTTCCTGTATGTACAGTGTACTACAATTACTCTGTTTACAATTCACTTTCCTGTATGTACAATGTACTACAATTACTCTGTTTACAATTCACTTTCCTGTATGTACAATGTACTACAATTACTCTGTTTACAATTCACTTTCTTGTTTGTACAATGTACTACAATTACTCTGTTTACAATTCACTTTCCTGTATGTGCAGTGTACTACAATTACTCTGTTTACAATTCACTTTCCTGTTTGTACAATGTACTACAATTACTCTGTTTACAATTCACTTTCTTGTATGTGCAATGTACTACAATTACTCTATTTACAATTCACTTTCTTGTATGTGCAATGTACTACAATTACTCTATTTACAATTCACTTTCCTGTATTTACAATTCACTTTCCTGTATGTACAATGTACTACAATTACTCTATTTACAATTCACTTTCCTGTATGTACAGTGTACTACAATTACTCTGTTTACAATTCACTTTCTTGTATGTACAATGTACTACAATTACTCTGTTTACAATTCACTTTCCTGTATGTACAGTGTACTACAATTACTCTGTTTACAATTCACTTTCCTGTATGTACAATGTACTACAATTACTCTGTTTACAATTTTTTCAGTGTTCTGCAAAAATAGACTTGGTCTGTGTATTTTACATTTTTTAGAAAATAGCGCCAATGGTGTTGTAGCACAACTGTATTTAGCTGCTATGGGGGTGGTCTTGTTGCTAGGCATATTTGCATACATTGTTGGACCCTTTATTAACTTGCCTCAGCCCTTCCCACTTTTCATCTTTCCAATATAAACCATTATTTAGTTGTTGCTATGGGCCGGGCATGGTCTTTTTGCTAGATATATCTGCATACATATTTTTGAATCTACATTCACTTACCTACCAATCCCTGTTGTTATCTTTGTAGTATGCATCATTTCACTGTTTCTAAGGGCATGGTCATGGTTGCTAGGGCAAATTTTATCATGTTTTCAACCATAACTGAAGAATAACATTTCCAGAAACATCCCCACTAAGTTTCAACCCATTCACCTTGCAGTTTCAGTTTCAAGATACATTTGTATGTTTTCACCAAAATTGACATTTTTAGACCTAATTTTCACATCATTGATGAGATCATCATGTTTTGACCAATTCTTAATATAAACACACTGAAGAATGTTCCAATCAATTTCAGCCCAATATCCTCAGCCGTTTTGGAATTAAAGATTTTTTACCAAAAATTAGACCTTATTTTCACATCATTGATGAGATCATCATGTTATGAACAATTCTTAGTTTAAACAACACTACGAATGTACCAATTAAATTTGACACCAATCTGCCCAGTAACACAGACACAGACACACACACACACATACCCACACACACACACACACACACACACACACACACTTTGCCATGCCTGTAGCACTACTGAACCTAAGAAGCTCAGTTATGCTAAAAAAGATTTGCTAAAAAGACGGTACATTTTTTTAAAACAAATACTAACAAAATACCCATTTCTCATCCATACAGGATTAGTTATGTTATGTACAAAGTGTTTTTCAGCAATCATTATGAACATCAGATCACAAACAAATCTTCATATAATTCCTGATTATTGACATTAAAACTACACTAGCTCTTTTTTTCTAATCAAAACAATCAACAATATATACGTATAAATCTGTTGAATAACTTAATATCAAATGAGACTGCACTTGTTAATTTGTGGGTAATCAAATCTGTATGCAGTATAATAACGTTGGGGGTGCTGATATATGGTCTAGACCATCAAATACTGTAATTGTATTTTATTCTGTGCACACTTATACATATATGTACACATAGATGTTTACGTACATACACATGATTCATTATACTTCGGGGTGTCAAAAATAGCAGCAATGGCATTGTAGCACAACTGTATTTAGCCATTTCTATGGGCGTGGTCTGGTTGCTAGGCATATTTGCATACATTTTTTGAATCTGCATTTGTTTACCTACCATCCCTGTTGTTATCTTTGTAATATGCATTGCTATTTCACTGTTGCTAAGGGCGTAGTTATGGTTGCTAGGGCCAAATGTTTAAAAATGTTTTCAACAATAACTGCAGAATAACACCTCCAAAAACATCCCCAACATGTTTCAACCCCATTCACCAAGTACTAAGTAGTTTCAAGATGTAAGCTTTTGAGCAAAATTGACATTTTTAGACCTAATTTGCATATTGCTAATGGGATTATCATGTTGGTAATACACTTTCATCTACACATGCCCAGATGCATCCCCATTAAATTTCAGCCCAATCTGCTAGGTATTTTAGAATGATAGATTTTTGACAATCTGCTCTGTTTATGAAATACAGATTTTTGATCAAAAAGACACATTTTCATGCCTAATTTGCATATCACTGATGGGATCATCATGTTGTGAACAATTCTTAATCTAAATACCTTTAAGAACATTCTAACCAAATTTCAGACCGATCTGCACTGTAGCTTTGGAGTTTATGTTTTTTTTACCAAAAATCAGATTTGTTGACCCTAATCAAAAACTAGTTGTACGATAAGTTTGACTTGAACAATTTCCCAACTAGACACCTAAGGTAATGGACCCACCAAATATCATGGCAATCAGTTCAGCAGTTTTTGACTTTAAGTTGTTTACATCCACACACACACACACACACACACACACACACACACACAGACAGACAGACAGACAGACAGACAGACAGACAGACAGACAGACAGACACTTTGGCATGCCTATAGCACTAATGAACCTTATCAGTTCAGTTGTGCTAAAAATTGACTCTGTTGCAGCTAGTGCCGGTTTAAGCAAGGTATGTTGCTAAGGATTATGATAGAACCCCATGACATGTGAGTACAAGTGTGGTATACTCAGAGTATTTGTATGAGTGCTTGCAGTGTTCTCTGCAGCAGTACTGCAATGTCATACACATATTTAACATTGATGGTGTTCGGAGTCCCCTTCCCCTCTTTCTAATTTGCAGATCACTAATGAGATCACCATGATGGTGCTTGAGATTTCTGCACATGCAGATCCCTACATTCCCATGACATTTAAGCTTAATCTGGTAGAAAAAAGACACATTTTTAGCCCTAATTTGCATAATATCATTGATGGAATCACCATGTGAAGAATTCTTAATCTAACCACCTTTAAGAATGTTCCCACCAAATTTTAGAACTATCTGCCTAGTAGTTTTTGAGTTTAAGTTTTATCACCAAAAATCACATTTTTTACCCAAATCACAGTGGTAATGAGATCATTTTGACTTGAACAATTTCCCAACTAGACGCCCAAGGTAATGGAAAAACCAAATAACATGGCAATCAGTTCAGCAGTTTTTGACTTTAAGTTGTTTACACATACACACACACACACACACACACACACAAACACACACAGACAGACAGACAGACAGACAGGCAGACACTTAAATAGTGATGCCTATAGCACTATTGAACCTTATCAGTTCAGTTGTGCTAAAAGATCTAATGAGTGTTCTTTAGCACTTGAGCAGATTGTTTTAATTTTCTATCAATCATTCTCTTTATTTCAGTTGTTCAAGAAGTAACAAAGAGTATTGAATTCAAAGGATGACATCATTTTTTGGGAAGAGGTTGGCTCAGATAGGATGTCAAAAGGAGAAGGCAAGACCTGTGGTGTCAGTATCATCAATGTGTATTAATCACGATGGAGAATCTACCTGTAGGTGTTTGTTAAATTAACCAAAACTTGGGATGAAAGACTTAATAAAAAGGACTATAATAATAAATCACAACAGACACAATTGTTGAAAGGTTTGTCTCTGACAGAGTGTGGTCTAAAAGTGTTGACTAGGACTACATGAAAGATATCGTATCCCTGTATTGACAGATAATACTAATACCTACATCCTAAGAACACAACACGTTGAATATACCATATTGGACTGTTCTAATTTAACTTGTTTCATCAGTGGGTTAGTCTAGTTCCTATACAGTATCGTTATGATTTATACCTTCACTTACAGTATAGTCAAGGCTCTGATGAAAGGTGTTAATTACGGCTCAACCTCATTGTGAGTAAAAGATGAACAGCACATACCACTAGTAATAAAGGGGTGTCATCACTGCTCACTAAATATTAATTTGGTACAGCTGTTTTTACAATATCCAATGTCCAACCAGGACTCCATCGCAGGTATGTTTAAATTAAACCGCTTGGGGACTCAACAACATAATCATGTTTATATGAATGCTGTATGAGGGAGCACAGGAATGTGTGCTGATTAAGGGACTTTGACCAGACTGTGGTTAGGGTTAGAAACCACAGTTTGGCATCCAGACTATCACTGGGTTTGACTCCACAATTTTCCTTTCAATTAGTTTTGCTTTTTAATACTATATACAATGGGATCTAATTATTAATATCATCCATATCAAGTGTAAAATAACACCACTTTAATTGTAAGGTTAGCATGTGGACCTTCCAACTGTAGTCCATTTGTAAACAATGCTGTCACAGCTAACAGTGTAATGAGATTGTCCCAACTGTAATTATCAATAACTGTAAGTGAGATATCCTTGTCTTATTACATATGTGTTTAATAACTGGTGTTTCATGACAATTGAACTTTTTACTTCACACTGACAACACTATTTACAGACTTATTGCATTTAGAGATACCTCACTGGGATGCTAATTAAAATAAATGTAACTGGTGCATTTGTACACTTGATATGGGATGTCATAAACGATTGTGACTAGCAGTGAAAAACTTTGGTCTGATGTTAAGTTTTGTAATTTCTGAAAATATTGGAAATTAAAGACAAGTCACATAGAAGTCATGTTGACATTGTGGGAACATACAAAATTGTTTCATCATTATTTGGGGGAAAAGATTGTTTATTGAAGTTAGCCAAAGTTAAACTTATTTAATTATAGGTTGTTCATTAAAATGACATTGATCTTTTGGCTTCTAAGAATATCTATATCTTAGCATGTATTCAAATTGTAATGATGACAACATGAATATCAAATGTGGATAACAATCTGAGGCTACGTTTTCCCTGTGAATGGACTAGAAAAGCTGTGTAAATGGCAACAATACAGACTTGTGCTGTTCTGTTTGCTGAGAATGTGTGGGTGTGAGGTTTTGAAACCATTACACAAAAAATCTAGAATATAACCTTGATAGAAAAATATATAAAAATAACTTGTCAATTGCATTGCCACTTGTAGTATTACTAATATTATAGTATTGATATGTGTAAAACAAACAGTTTTTTAACTCAGCTAACCCCTGTTTATCATAAATAATTGCACACAGGAATCATTGAGTTTTATTGTAACACACCATATAACTATGTGCCAATCATTCAGTTTAGGGAGGTTATGATATTTGTGATAGCAGACTCCCCTGCTCCACCCACAAAAGACACATTTGTATGCTCTAATTTGCATATCGCTGATAAAATCAGCATATCATCAGTACTTCTAAATCTAAACACACCTAAGTACGTTCCCACCAGACCTAATTTGCATATCACTGATACGACCATCACTTCATCAGCAATTCTTAAATTAACACCCCTAATCTTACTCCTATCACATTACAGGTTAATCTGCTCAGTAGTTTTGGTATTATAGATTTTTGATATATAGATTTTTGACTCAAACCACACATCTCTGATGCAATCATTTTCATTTGAACAATTTTCCACCTACATGCCCTATGGTATGTCCCATCAAATATCAAGGCAATCAGTCTTTCAAAAAATCTTTATTATGAGTTGTCTGTATTACCTCTTTTTTGACTTATAGAATCAATATATTGTTTTAACCATGGTGACTGGTTGAATTCTAATACTTTATGAACATTCTTAACATTCAAACCTAGATTGGTATATAACTGTATATAACTATAGATATCTAGAGTGTAAAACATTAATTTTTATCCCCTTAGTAGTAATGTATTTATCTTGAATTTTGTACAAAAGCCTACATTGGTATCTATAACTATAGATTTCTATATACCAAACTGTTCCCATTTTACTTCTGTAAGACCCACTCCTCTCCTCACAACTGACAATTCATTTACTATATGCCATATGATTGTCAATGTCAGCAGTGATTTGATGACATGGTCTGATATTATGATACCAAACCCAACACCTAAGCCATTAATTTATGGCAACACTGGACTGTTCATTACCATGGTTACATGGATGATATAGTAAAAGTGAACTGTTTTGATCATTTCATAACAATAGCTTATAACAATGTAAAGTACAGTGTCAATATTAATTTAATTTTTGAGTGGTCACTAAGTGCCAACCTACAGGTTACTTCACAAGTAGTTTGCATATAATGTGGAGTGATAGGATGCCAAATCACAAAATAATGCTAAACTACACAACATAGTTAGTCAAAGTAAAATGTGATTCTCCCCTCATCCAATTTTCTAAAATAATGGCCCTTCTCCAACAATTGATTTGTAAAGGTTGACACCCCCCCCCCTTCCTCCTCCTAATTCCCCCTGGCTATACCCCCCCCTTTAAATTACTGAAGGCTTCCTAATTTAACTTGTTCCATCAGTGCATTTGACTCCATAATGTTTATTTAAATGAATTTTGATTTTTAAAACTATATACAATGGAATCCAGTTGTCCTGAAACAAAGCATTCTGTCTTGACAAAAATATTATTCATATTGCAACATGTCACTGTCAGTCACAGCAAAAATCCTACCAACATTACTACTTGTGGTACATTTCTTTCTATGAGATACCAGTATTTAAGCAGATCATCACCAACTAAGTATATATTGTTACTCCATGTATGTTGACAATCTAAGACATTGGTAACCTATGCAAAAAAACATGTAGCAATGTTGATAACACTTTCGTTCACTACATTGTAGATGATGAAATGTAGTAATTCTAGAAAAAAAGTTGACATCCTAGATGATAAATTGTAACATAGTAAGATTTTGTGTTGAACCACACACTGTTCTGTTTTAGGTTAACTGGTTTCTATTGTAACTTAAGACATTGTACAATTTTGAATGTCTTTGTCAGAACATAACTGATGACATTCAGTTCACAATTCTAAAAGTTGTCCACAAAACAAGTGTAAATTGTGTATCCTCACTCACTACCTCTACATGTTATTAATGATGTGTCATCAACATGTTCCCTCACAACACTTTTTGACATCAGGATTTACCTAAAGCAAATGTACAGTTAGTTCCCCTCATGTTTGCTGCTGACAACTGTATGGCATATAGTAAATGAATTGTCAGTTGTGAGGAGAGAATTGGGTCTTACAGAAGTGGCTGGCTTGGAATCTACAAGTTGTAGGTTCGAGCCCCATCACTGCCGTTCAATTTGAGTTGACCGATCATATAACCCAATTTGATCACTATGGCTGTGGCTGTTTGACATACTAGGTTGGGAATACCATCACTAAATAAAACATAGGAAACCAGAAGTACACACAGTTACATGTACTACAATGTAAACATAACACACTAAGATGGATTGAGCTACTTAACTGCAAGTAATGCATTAGAAATCAGGTTACTTGATTGGTCCATTCAAACTGAGTGACGGGAGTTATGGACATCTAACAAATTTTTTCAATGCAAGATGGTAAGGCTTAGTAATCATCAGAATTGATGCCTTCCCGTTGACTATGATGTCAATTGCACC
The DNA here is from genome assembly GCF_964340395.1 of Glandiceps talaboti. NCBI lineage: Eukaryota > Metazoa > Hemichordata > Enteropneusta > Spengelidae > Glandiceps > Glandiceps talaboti. The sequence goes on from NW_027554288.1 coordinate 126,572, forward strand.
TGGTAAATATATGAGTTCTAAGCATGTTTGTTCTAGAAAGATGTATTTTTACTGATCAGAAGTCATATTAGCACCTGTTTCACAACTTGAAAATATACTACTCACATTTGGTAGGAATCATTGACATCCGGGGGGGGGTATGTACAATTGTGACCATTTTGAATACAGGAAAACTTATAGTATTAGTAATTCTTGTAGTTGATAATGATTTGCAATTGTGTTGATGCTTTTCAGAATTTATTTATTTATAGTTTGTTTGTCTTGTTTGTTTGTTTTTGTAAATATAACTAACTAAGCCTGAGTGCCTTGTGATTGTGGTTACCAGAGGTTCCGTTACAGTGGGTGGGGGCAGGGTCGGGAGATTTTTTGTCAAACCCCAATTTATTTTAAGTACCCCCCCCCCCCCTTGCCATAGCCCAAAATGTTGATTTAGTATATTTTTGTTTCTGTATGAGTGTCTAGTTGAGGTTTTCCATTGTTTTCCAAATGTGTTGTTTATTTCTTCCTATCAGATGTACAGCCATTACAGATTGGAAGAACAGTTTTATTTTTATTTTGTTTTGTTTTTAAAGTTTTTGGCAGTTTCAATTGTTCACTATTTCTAATGAGACTTCACAGTTTTTGCAACTTTATTTTTTTTTCTTGAATACGTAAAAAAAAAGTTTAGGTTCTGCAGTGAAAGCTAGGTGGGGGGTTGGGTAACCGGAACCAAACAATTATTTTTATTTGGCCTCATCCTCATGTACATCCTGTACTACACAATGCATATATTACAAATCTATCTGTGTAAGACTGAGACAGTGAGAATGAAATGAAACAAAAATTAATATCCAGTAGTAGTAGTAACAGAATGACATGACATACCACACCTCAAGAAGTGTTTTTCTAAAGAACTACTGATATATACTCACTGACAGGTATTTTATTGGGGGTTCCATTATTTATTTCAAGATATCATAATTTTACTCGATTAAGGCCCCTGGTTTCAAGCAAAATGAATGCACATGATACTAGCGATATGCAACTCTATGAAATTTTACTATATTAAGACCTCAATTACTGGGGTTTCAATCAAAATTAATGTACACAATACTAGTATGCAACTCTATGTAAATTTTACCAGATGTCCCCCATCTTGTTTATGCACATTTGCTGCATAGAGATTTGGTTATCTTTTCGCTACGTTACTTGACTGTCTGGAAACCATGGTAACAAAAATGGGGAAATGTCACAAAACTGGCAGAGTTTTCCATATATTTTACCATGGCAATATATTCGTTGGCGAGTGTATGTCAATTACAGCAACCGTGCTTTGTTTTGTGATGTTTTCCACCTGACCAACCAACCAACCAACCAACCAACCAACCAACCAACCATTCCTGCCATGTCTCACATCACTCATCTTAATTCATACCCTGCTGTATATAGGTTACATAGGTTGACAGCCCCCTGCATAGATACTATGATGAATACAAGACAGTGCCAACATGTTCTCCTGAATGGCTAGTAGATGGCTTTACAAACTATCAATACCTGTTTGGGGGTCAGCGACCAATTTTACAGGTCACCTATACTTTTCATTGCTTCCCAAGGGAATAGAAAAATTATTCCATGTATAATAACTAACAAATGATAGATTAAGTTATAATTAATTTCGAAAAAGTCTGTATGTATGTATGTCTATTTGACCTTTCACCTAACATCTCATTTGACCTTTGACATTATCAGTTCTGTGTTTAGTACATGAGTGTGAAGCTACCATCATATTCATATTCATCTTCACTTTCAAAACTTGACCTCTACGCTCAATGTGAATATGATGATAGCTTCACATGTTCATCATCAGACTCGAAGTCTTCCGAATGGGTACGAATGTGTGTTCAGCAAATCACATAAATCCTTCATTGACAGTTTGAAATCATGTGATTGTAGGTATTTTTCACTTGATTCGTGTGGATTTGCATGCTCTCTTTTTATTTTTGCCAGAGTATCCAATTTGCACCATGAATTATTGTTGTCATATAAAATCTAATTTGGATGTTTAGTATGCCTTTCCCATATCTTTTCAAATGAAATATCAATATTTGGGTGTACAAAAAACCTGTATGGGTAATGTAATAAAAATAAGTAGTTGACTCGCTCACTGGATCTACACTCTTATACACATACACACGGTGACATTTCCTCCAAAGTCTGCCCCGAGATCAAATACACATGACATTACAAAGACTGATTAATACAGCCTGGCTGGCTGTGTTTTGATTTCCCGCAGTGTCGCTATCTTTGAAACATAACAAACCCCACTGGTGAAATTTACACAAAATAGTCACTGTGTTATCAAGACCGCAATTATCACAATGTATGTAGTTCCCTTGATCGGGGACGATCAATGTAATCGATTGTAAACAATAATGGTCCATTACAATAATTCATGGTGCAAATTGGATACAAGTTACATCAAATTAGTCAATCTCAAGTTTAAACAATCTCTACTAACCAATCCTATATTTTCCTAATTGACCAATCAAATGAAGGTCAATATCAAATTCACCCCAATATGTATGGAATGTAGTAAAGCCTATATAAACCTTCATTTCTGTGTGATCTGTAGGAGTTATGTTAGATGTCAATAAAGTATGAATAGCTATCTTTATAGTATTTGGTTGTACAGCATCATTCCTTTTCTGAACCTGTTTCTAGACAATTCCCTTACCCCATAGTAAGCTGACCCTGAATATGCCATTGCTACAAAAATTATGACAAACTATATAATTTGCTATCTGATTTACTATCTGATGTCTGCAGTAGTTTATAGCAAAAAACTTATGTGAGTGTTTTGATAAAAGTGTAAAATTGAGATGACCTTGTAATCAGACTATGACCTTGACCTTGGATTTAAACGACCTTGTGATAAGTGATTTGCTTGTACTCTAAAACCTATATATGGACACTTCCATCATATCTATAGCAATTCGGAACCATGAGATATTCAGTATTTACATATTTTGGTATAATCACAGATCTCGATACCAGCTGTCTTGGGAACAGAATTTTGTTACGAACGAAGCCAAAATACACTTTTGCTGCAAAAGACTATAATATAATTTGCTATTTGAGACCGATTTGCAGCCTGACACATTATGTCTTGGTGGTAGTTAGGGAAAACACCTGTGAATATTGACAGCAGTTGTCTTGGTAACAGCTTTCTGTTACAAACAACTTCATATATACTTTTTTTCACATTTTTCGGAAAGATTTTATGTTTGGCTATTTTCTTGACTGTCTTACAGCTTTACAAGTCATATCTGATGGAAGTATACAGAAAAGTATCGATGAATGTTTCGATAAATTTGACAAATTGAGTTGACCTTGAAGTTTGACTATGGCCCTGAGCTTGAATCGACAAGGTCATGTAATCATTGAGTTCCCTGTCCCCTAAAATATTTATACACAATTCCTCATTGCACAGATGAATAAATGTGGATATCTAAGGGAGTGGTCAATTTGACGGGGGGGGGGGGTTCAGAATGCTGTCATTACACTAAGGCTAGAATTATTTTCTATTCATCTATTATTCTTGGATGGAATTATTCATAACTTGAGGGTACATAAAGGGAGGGTCCAATATTTAGAAGGGGCCTCCACAGTTCTGGCACTGTAATATGGCAAGCATAGCTTTCTTTCTTTCTTTCTTTCTTTCTTTCAGTCTTTCTACTATTACTGGATGTACTGATGTAAACATTTCGGTACATAACGGAATAACACTTTTTTGGCAGTCATTACACTATTGAAAGAATTATTTTCTTGGATGGAAAGATTTATAACTTTAGATCACATAAGGGGAGTGTCAAATTTTAATGGGGGAGGGGGAGGGGGTAAGAGTTTTCATTTCAATGTCTTACCATAATATGTTTTATTTTTTGTGATTTTTAGTTTAAGATTTTTTTTAAAGTCTTTCCTAGATGTGGTATCACCTAATACATAGACTAAAGATGCAAAGACTTGTCAGATACAACTATATATATATAAAATACCGCCAATGGCGTTGTAGCACAACTGTACAGTTTTTAAAAATGTTTATCCATATGGTAGTCCATGCTAACAATAAGTGTTCATTTGCCTATCCAACCATGTTGCTATCTTTACGATATATGTGATTATTTGGCTGTTGCTATGGACGTGGTCTTGTTGCTAGGCATATTTACATACATTTTTTGAATGTTTATTCAATTGTCTATTAATCCCCATTGTTATCTTCGCAATATATGTGATCATTTGGCTGTTGCTATGGGCGTGGTCTTGTTGCTAGGCACACTTGCATACATTTTTGAATGTTTATTCATTTGTGTTTCTATTCCTGTTGATATCTTTGCAATATACATGATTATTTGGCAGTTGCTATGGGCGTGGTCTTGTTGCTAGGCAAATTTACATACATTTTTTGAACGTTTATTCAATTGTCTATTAATCCCTGTTGTTATCTTTGTGAGATACACGACCGTTTGGCTGTTGCTATGGGCGTGGTCATGGTTGCTACGGTATTTGCATACATTTTTTGAATGTTTACTCATTTGCCTACCATATGATGTTGTTATTTGACCAAAATATACTGCCATTTGGTTGTTGCTAAGGGCGTGGTCATGGTCGCTAGGGCCAATTTTGTCAAAATGTTTTGAAGAATAACACTCAGAAACATCTCACCAAGCTTCAGACTCGATGACCAAGTACTTTTTGAGATATAAGTTTTTGACCAAAAATGAACATTTTTACACCTAATTTGCATATCACTCATGGAATCATGGTATGCTTAATATTTCTTTGTCCATACATCCCTAGATACATTCCCATTAAATTTCAGCCCAATCTGCTCAGTAGTTTTGGAATTATAGATTTTCAACCAAAAAGACACATTTTTAGCCCTAATTTGCATATCACTGATGGAATCATCCCGTCATGAACAAATCTTACTTTACATCCCCTTAAGAATGTTCCCACCAAATTTCGCACCAATCTGCCTAGTAGTTTCCGAGTTTAAGTTTTTTGACCAAAAATCACATTTTTTGACCCAAATCACACACCTGTCATGCGATCATTTTGATTTGAACAATTTCCCAACTAGACACCCAAGGTAATGGACCCACCAAATATTGTGGCAATCGGTTCAGCGGTTTTTGACTTTACAGTTTTACGGTTTTTGACAGACAGACAGACAGACGCCGGGCGATCCCTATAGCACTACTGAACCTCAGTTCAGTTGTGCTAATAAATATCATGGACATAGGCGCGGCAAACACGTATGGCACAAAAAGTTGTAGTTTGCAATCAAATCTGATAATTGCAAACATTTTTAACATTAATGCCTGTTTAGCTATTGTTGTCAATATTCCATTGTAATCATCTTATCTTTATGTCAACCACTCTGCAATCAATGTTGTTTTGTAACTAAATATTGTTTTATTATTAGTAATGAGCTACTTATTGATACACTTACCAATGATTCATTTATAGGCAATGATCTGATTTATTTACTGATACACTTACCACATCTGCATAATTGACATCATAACCATTCTTCAAGTAGAATTTAACCTTCTCTATATCTCCACGTTCAACAGCATCAATGAGATCCTAATATAAAACAAACATATACAATGATTAGACTAATTTACACCAGTTTCACAAATAATGTCAAAATTACATTAAAAATATGCTTACTGCAAACCCAGTGTTAAAGTGACCAAATTAATGAGGATTAGGTATTTATTTTGAATTTTTAATTTATAAAACAACTTTACTGTATTTTCTAATTGAAAAAAAAATAATGTGAAATAATATCTACCAATTCCTTGTTTGTAACTCAGTAAATTGAAAATCAATAAAATATGTCTAAAATGTTTGTTATTATGCAAAAAAATAACAAAGTGTTTACACTTTTTTCATCTTTTTTGCATCTTTTTTGTAATCAAATGAGTTACAAACAAGGTCTTGGTATATGTTATTTCACATTATTTGTTAAATTAGGAAAACACAGTAAAGTTGTATTATGAATTAAAAATCCAAAATAAATACATAATTCTCATCCATATGGCCACTTTAATAATATTATAATATTTCCTTTTAGACAACATTTAAATATATATATCAAAAATATACATAAGGTAGCTGTCTATTTTATCATTCACACAAATGATATTATGTAATATTATATGATTAATATGTAATTTATATCAATCTATTTTAATTAATATCAATCCATATAAAACACACTTTTTTGTCACTTCAATTCAAACATATGATTATTGTAAAACACAGGTAGGGTTGATTTGAACAGTTTTATTTGAGATCATTATCATTTTGTCAAATCACAACAACCTGGAAAGACTTTACATAATTGTATGATACAAATCATTAGATTAGCTTTGTAGATCAAATGATTTATAAAGGTTATAAGACACAAATAGTTGTTTTAGCATTAAGTTTTCAATCTGTCAAAATCTAGTTAAAGCTGACCAATAGGTGGCGGTATGGTCAGCAGATTAGTCAGCTGTAACAATGAATATCATTCTGATGAGGATCGTCAACAAGACAGATCAAAAGCTCAATGCTAAAAACATTTTGAACTGATTGTGCGTTATATCATTATGTAATACATTCACAATGCTAAAACATGTAACATTAAAAAGCTATATTGATGATGGACAACTGATATATACACATACTCTATGTAAATTAGAATATTAACACATGTATCTGTGTTATGGTTTCTAAGAATTACTGGACTGTAAGATATGTCGTGACGTTCCGCCCTCACTGGCCTCTGATGTGTGAGGGCGCCCCATCATGGTGTACCTTACAGACTAAAGAATTACATGATTATACATCTTTACAAAGTTTGAGGAAATTTAAATCTGACCATGTCATCTGATACATTTAGATATTTACAAGATACGTTTTCATGTATGACGTCACTGTACTACACCTAGCCATTTCACAGCTACAGACTTTATTGTTTCAGGGGTGAGGGATGTAGCTGCCTGCTGGGGGTGTAGCTGCCTGCAGGGGGGATGTAGCTGCCTGCTGGGGGTGTAGCTGCCTGCTGGGGCAGGGGGGGTGTAGTTGCCTGGGGTGTAGCTGCCTGCTGGGGAGGGGGAGGTTTGTAGCTGCCAGCTGGGGGGGGTGTAGCTGCCTGCTGGGGGGTGTAGCTGCCTGCTGGGAGGGGGGAGTAGCTCCCTCAATGGCAAGGGGCTGGGTAACCAAGACTACAGACTTTAAATGGATAGATGTACTTAAATAAATTAGTGACAATGGCATTATAGCACAAATCTATAATAATCACATCCTCAAAGAGCTTTACAATTATTACTCCATGGCACAGACCTATAGTGGCACAATGGCCCTTTACTTCCTCAACTCCCTGGGGAGCATACAATCAACCTCTATAAGTGCATGGGATTAAAGCATTCACATTCATTTCAACATCTATCCTACCAGGTCCCCAATTAATATAGCTAGGTTAACCAAAGCGCAATTGTGGTTCAAATCTTACCCGAGAACTCGTCATTCAGAAACAAATGCCAGCAATGGGCTCAACCCTGCAACCTGCAGATTCCTAGCCAGCCACTCTAAACATTCAACCATCATGACCCTACAACCTGCAACCTGCAGATTCCTAGCCAGCCACTCTAAACATTCAACCATCATGACTGCACATCTATCCACTTGCCTTATACCAATGATGTTATTGTACAATATATATATATCACTAATTCATTATTGCTATGAGTATAGTCTACATTGTAGTAGTCTATCAGCTAGCCCTCGGATGTTCTTCCGATAAAATACGACACACAGCCGAACAACGCTATTGAGGATGGAACATCCGAGGTCTAGCGAATGTCATCAGGATATAAATAACTGCCAATCAGAGAACCGTATTAGCGACAAGCACAAACAGAGGACAATAGCTAAATTTTCATGCATATTCATCTTAAGGAGGGGCTTGTAAAAATAACCACCAATGCGTTAACTAAAATGTATGAATGACAACGTCTACACACACATATATATGCATATATGGCCCAACCCACCGCTTATCGTAATCTCAATGGAATGTCCGGTCTGAAAATGACAGTCGCTAGACTGTTTGGGCAAGCCCTCACATGCGAACTTCGTTCGCTTATAGTTATAGCATCGAAAGAAAGCCCGAACGTCTAGCAGCAAGACTAACATTGTAGTAGCTTTAGCATGTATGTGTTCACCTGCCAAATGTTTAATTTGCCTACACAACCCTGTTGTTACATTCCCCACATACGCCATCAATTGGAGGTTGCTGTGGGTGAGGTATCAATATTTTAGCATGTGAGTTCACTTTTGGATATTTAACAGGCCTAGGTTGCCAAGCAACCAGTTACCTTAAACAGATGTTAATCTTTACAGCATTGACATTGAAATGTGAAGTAGCCCATAACAGATTTAATGATTTCATTACATCAATAAAACAAGAATCTTACATTTCCAGGCTGAAGTCAAAGTATTTTGTAATACAACAAATCACATTTTCAAACGTAAAATGCACATTTCTGATGCGATCATTTTCATTTGAACAATTTCCCAACTAGTCAACAGAAGTACCATGACTACAAAATATCAAAGCAATTGGTCTAGCAGTTTTTTACTTTAAGTTGTTTACACACACACACACACACACACAGACACACACACACACACACGCACGCACACACACACACACACACACATACATACACACACATACACACACACATACACACATACATACACTCACACACACACACACATACACACACATATACACACACATACATACATACACACATATACACACACACACACTCACACACACAAACACACACACACACACAGACAGACAGACACTTAGCGATCCCTACAGCACTACTGAACCTTATCAATTCAGTTGTACTAAAAATGAGTTAAAGGGGAACACCACTCAGTGAAATAATTGTATTTCCTGAGAGTTTTTTGGGTTTTAGATGACAATTTGTATAGTCATAATGACTCTTGGTTCCTTTTTAGTCTTCAATGGGTAAACTAATAATATTGGTGTGCATCCAAAGTTCAACGGCAAGAGGCTGGGTAACCAAGCCTACAGACTTTAAATGGATAGATGTATTTAAATAAATTGGTGACAATGGCGTTATAGCACAATGGCGTTATAGCATACAATCCATTGCAGCCTCTATGAGTGCACAAGATTAAAGCATTCACATTTCAACATCTATCCTACCAGGTCCCCAATTAATACAGCTAGGTTAACCAAAGCGCAATTGTGGTTCAAATCTTACCCAAGAACTTTAGTCATTCAGAAACAAATGCCAGCAACGGGCTCAACCCTACAACCTGCAGATTCCTAGCCAGCCACTCTAAACATTCAACCATCATGACCCTACAACCTGCAACCTGCAGATTTCTAGCCAGCCACTCTAAACATTCAACCATCATGACTCTACAACCTGCAACCTGCAGATTTCTAGCCAGCCACTCTAAACATTCAACCATCATGACTCTACAACCTGCAACCTGCAGATTCCTAGCCATCCACTCTAAACATTCAACCATCATGACTCTACAACCTGCAACCTGCAGATTCCTAGCCATCCACTCTAAACATTCAACCATCATGACTCTACAACCTGCAACCTGCAGATTCCTAGCCATCCACTCTAAACATTCAACCATCATGACCCTACAACCTGCAACCTGCAGATTCCTAGCCATCCACTCTAAACATTCAACCATCATGACCCTACAACCTGCAACCTGCAGATTCCTAGCCATCCACTCTAAACATTCAACCACTACAACCTGCAACCTGCAGATTCCTAGCCATCCACTCTAAACATTCAACAATCATGACTCTACAACCTGCAACCTGCAGATTCCTAGCCATCCACTCTAAACATTCAACCATCATGACCCTACAACCTGCAACCTGCAGATTCCTAGCCAGCCACTCTAAACATTCAACCATCATGACTCTACAACCTGCAACCTGCAGATTCCTAGCCATCCACTCTAAACATTCAACCACTACAACCTGCAACCTGCAGATTCCTAGCCATCCACTCTAAACATTCAACAATCATGACTCTACAACCTGCAACCTGCAGATTCCTAGCCATCCACTCTAAACATTCAACCATCATGATTGCACATTTTATATCCACTTGCCTTATACCAATGATGTTATTGTACAATATATATATATCACTAATTCATTGTTGCTATGAGTATAGTCTACATTGTAGTAGCTTTAGCATATATGTGTTCACCTGCCAAATGTTTAATTTGCCTACACAACCCTGTTGTTATATTCCCCACATACGCCATCATTTGGAGGTTGCTGTGGGTGAGGTATCAATATTTTAGCATGTGAGTTCACTTTTGGATATTAACAGACCTGTGTTGCCAAGCAACCTTAAACAGATGTTAATCTTTACGCCATTGACATTGACATGTGAAGTAGCTCATAAAAGATTTAATGATTTCATTACATCAATAAAACAAGAATCTTTCATTTCCAGGCTGAAGTCAAAGCATTTTGTAATACAACAAATCACATTTCCAAATGTAAAATTTCTGATGCGATCATTTTCATTTGAACAATTTCCCAACTAGTCAACCGAGGTAACATGACCACCAAATATCAAAGCAATTGGTCTAGCAGTTTTTTACTTTAAGTTGTTCACACACACACACACACACACACACACACACACACACACACACACACACACACATTCTCACTCACACACACACATCCACACATCCTCACTCACACACACATACACACACACACACACACACACACACAGACACTTAGCAATCCCTACAGCCCTACTGAACTTTATCAATTCAGTTGTACTAAAAATGAGTTAAAGGGGAACACCACTCAGTGAAATAATTGTATTTCCTGAGAGTTTTTTGGTTTTAGATGACAATTTGTATAGTCATGATGACTCTTGGTTCCTTTTTAGTCTTCAATGGGTAAACTAATAATATTGGTGTGCATCCTAAGTTCACAAAAATACATTCATTTCTCCAGTAACACCACTTTTCTGGATTGGAACCGTTAAAGGGGCATGGTCTGAAACGTCTATCTTTTTTCTTTCTTTAATTTTTTTTTTTTTTTTTGGGGGGGGGGTTATTTTTTGTTACCTGTATGTACCACTGACTGTAACTTGTTTAATGGTCAGTAATTCATATGCAAAGCCTATACCCTGTTATCTAATGTATTCTATACTAAGGAATACCATAATATTCTTTTATACTTACAGTATCACAGTAGTTTACAGAGTGAGAATTTTGCAAGCAACTACCAGTCATTACACAAGTAACAGTGAATGACTGTTTATTTGACCAACCAAAATTGTGCATTCTCCTACCTATTATTATGTTGTGACTCACATTTATACAATTACCGATAGTTGATTACATACTTTTCAGGATGAATGTCAATATATCGAAATGACAGTTCCAAAAAATAATTCCAGTTGTAGCTAGTTTAGCTTTAATAATTGATCAACTTTTATAGAACAGTCTATGACAACTTGCTGCTTTCACTTGATTCTAGGCAGTCAGAAGTACAGAGCTCAGGTTAGACTAATGAGGTTAAAACAAGTAATTTTGAAAACACCAACTTTTGAGGTGCTTTTCTCACAAATGTTTAGCCACAGAATCAAGGCAAATGAGGATTGTGTATTTTGGTTATATCCCATAACCAAAATTCAAAATCCCAAATTGCCCGGATTCTAGGCCAACAAACATATGACGATATCATATATGGAGTATCCAGCTTTCAGTACAGGTATTACAAAATTGGCCATAAAGATGAACTCAATGATACAACAGAGATAGTAATGCATCACTATGCATCACCCCCTCCTTTTTTAATTCTTGTTTATTCTGTATCATCGTCATCATAATTTGATGAATGTATCCAAATTGTCCAATACTTTGGTTTTTCACCTTCTTTCACCCTTACTATAGTTAGATTAATACATTTATAGTCTATGTACAGAGTACAAATTATATATTATATTAATACTAGATAGGAGTTAGTTGTAAAGTTATACATTTACAGTCTATGTACAGAGTACAACTTATAAATATTAATACTAGATAGGAGTTAGTTGTAAAGTTATACATTTACAGTCTATGTACAGAGTACAACTTATAAATATTAATACTAGATAGGAGTTAGTTGTAAAGTTATACATTTACAGTCTATGTACAGAGTACAACTTATAAATATTAATACTAGATAGGAGTTAGTTGTAAAGTTATACATTTACAGTCTATGTACAGAGTACAACTTATAAATATTAATACTAGATAGGAGTTAGTTGTAAAGTTATACATTTACAATCTATGTACAGAATACAACTTATAAATATTAATACTAGATAGGAGTTAGTTGTAAAGTTATACATTTACAATCTATGTACAGAATACAACTTATAAATATTAATACTAGATAGGAGTTTGTTGTAAAGTTATACATTTATAGTCTATGTGCAGAGTACAACTTATAAATATTAATACTAGATAGGAGTTTGTTGTAAAGTTATACATTTACAATCTATGTACAGAGTACAACTTATATATACAGTCTGGATGCTAACGTTGTTTCTAACTAAACCACATCTGGTCAAAGTCGCTCAATTAGCACAAAAAGTTGTTCATCCAATCAGTGAACCCCAACTTCTATAGTGATGTAAACACTGTATGAGAAGCATCCTGAGCTGACAAATATACCATATATGGACATTACAGTACCATATTTAGACATTACATATTAAGGGCCAACATAAACACCAACTTTATGACAGACTGTGATTGATTAACAAAGACATTATGTTAATGACCGTGTTGGTGGCTGTGGATGGATTTTAAAATGTATTTCATACATCTCATGACTGCTAGAGTAACGACTTTGACTATACTGTGAGTAGAGGTATAAATGGTAAGAATACTGTATAGGAACTAGACTAGTGGGTGGAGATGTAAATTGTAATGATACTGTATAGGAACTAGACTATGTGAGTAGAGGTATAAATGGTAAGAATATTGTATAGGAACTAGACTATGTGAGTAGAGGTATAAATGGTAAGAATATTGTATAGGAACTAGACTATGTGAGTAGAGGTATAAATGGTAAGAATATTGTATAGGAACGAGACTATGTGAGTAGAGGTATAAATGGTAAGAATACTGTATAGGAACTAGACTATGTGAGTAGAGGTATAAATGGTAAGAATACTGTATAGGAACTAGACTAGTGGGTGGAGATGTAAATTGTAATGATACTGTATAGGAACTAGACTGTGTGAGTGGAGGTGTAAATGGTAATGATAAAGGAACTAGACTATGTGAGTGGAGGTGTAAATGGTAATGATACTGTGTAGGAACTAGACTAGTGGGTGGCGGTGTAAATGGTAACGATACAGTATAGGAACTAGACTGTGAGTAGAGGTATAAATGGTAAGAATACTGTATAGGAACTAGACTAGTAGGTGGAGGTATAAATGGTAATGATACAGTATAGGAACTAGACTATGTGAGTGGATGTATAAATGGTAATGATACTGTATAGGAACTAGACTAGTGGGTGGCGGTGTAAATGGTAATGATACTGTATAGGAACTAGACTAGTAAGTGGAGGTATAAATGGTAATGATACTGTATAGGAACTAGACTAGTGGGTGGCGGTGTAAATGGTAATGATACTGTATAGGAACTAGACTAGTGGGTTTTGGTGTAAATGGTAATGATACTGTATAGGAACTAGACTATGTGAGTGGAGGTGTAAATGGTAACGATACTGTATAGGAACTAGACTATGTGAGTGAAGGTGTAAATGGTAATGATACTGTATAGGAACTAGACTAGTGAGTGGAGATGTAAATGGTAATGATACTGTATAGGAACTAGACTAGTGAGAAGAGGTATAAATGGTAAGATTACTGTATAGGAACTAGACTAGTGGGTGGAGATGTAAATTGTAATGATACTGTATAGGAACTAGACTAGTGAGTAGAGGTATAAATGGTAAGATTACTGTATAGGAACTAGACTAGTGAGTAGAGGTATAAATGGTAAGATTACTGTATAGGAACTAGACTAGTGAGTTGAGGTGTAAATGGTAACGATACTGTATAGGAACTAGACTAGTGAGTGGAGATGTAAATGGTAATGATACTGTATAGGAACTAGACTGTGTGAGTGGAGGTGTAAATGGTAATGATACTGTATAAGAACTAGACTATGTGAGTGAAGGTGTAAATGGTAATGATACTGTATAGGAACTAGACTATGTGAGTGGAGGTGTAAATGGTAATGATACTGTATAGGAACTAGACTAGTGGGTGGCGGTGTAAATGGTAATGATACTGTATAGGAACTAGACTAGTAAGTGGAGGTATAAATGGTAATGATACTGTATAGGAACTAGACTAGTGGGTGGCGGTGTAAATGGTAATGATACTGTATAGGAACTAGACTAGTGGGTTTTGGTGTAAATGGTAATGATACTGTATAGGAACTAGACTATGTGAGTGGAGGTGTAAATGGTAACGATACTGTATAGGAACTAGACTATGTGAGTGAAGGTGTAAATGGTAATGATACTGTATAGGAACTAGACTAGTGAGTGGAGATGTAAATGGTAATGATACTGTATAGGAACTAGACTAGTGAGTAGAGGTATAAATGGTAAGATTACTGTATAGGAACTAGACTAGTGGGTGGAGATGTAAATTGTAATGATACTGTATAGGAACTAGACTAGTGAGTAGAGGTATAAATGGTAAGATTACTGTATAGGAACTAGACTAGTGAGTAGAGGTATAAATGGTAAGATTACTGTATAGGAACTAGACTAGTGAGTTGAGGTGTAAATGGTAACGATACTGTATAGGAACTAGACTAGTGAGTGGAGATGTAAATGGTAATGATACTGTATAGGAACTAGACTGTGTGAGTGGAGGTGTAAATGGTAATGATACTGTATAAGAACTAGACTATGTGAGTGAAGGTGTAAATGGTAATGATACTGTATAGGAACTAGACTGTGAGTGAAGGTGTAAATGGTAATGATACTGTATAGGAACTAGACTATGTGAGTGGAGGTGTAAATGGTAATGATACTGTATAGGAACTAGACTATGTGAGTGGAGGTGTAAATTGTAATGATACTGTGTAGGAACTAGACTATGTGAGTGGAGGTGTAAATGGTAATGATACTGTATAGGAACTAGACTATGTGAGTGGAGGTGTAAATGGTAATGATACTGTATAGGAACTAGACTATGTGAGTGGAGGTGTAAATTGTAATGATATTGTGTAGGAACTAGACTAGTGAGTGAAGATGAAAATGGTAATGATACTGTATAGGAACTAGACTATGTGAGTGGAGGTGTAAATGGTAATGATACTGTGTAGGAACTAGACTATGTGAGTGACGGTGTAAATGGTAATCATACTGTATA
Source organism: Glandiceps talaboti (assembly GCF_964340395.1). Taxonomy (NCBI): domain Eukaryota; kingdom Metazoa; phylum Hemichordata; class Enteropneusta; family Spengelidae; genus Glandiceps; species Glandiceps talaboti. The sequence goes on from NW_027554288.1 coordinate 142,117, forward strand.
GGAACTAGACTATGTGAGTGAAGGTGTAAATGGTAATGATACTGTATAGGAACTAGACTATGTGAGTGGAGGTGTAAATTGTAATGATATTGTGTAGGAACTAGACTATGTGAGTGAAGGTGTAAATGGTAATGATACTGTGTAGGAACTAGACTATGTGAGTGACGGTGTAAATGGTAATCATACTGTATAGGAACTAGACTATGTGAGTGGAGGTGTAAATGGTAATGATACTGTATAGGAACTAGACTATGTGAGTGGAGGTGTAAATGGTAATGATACTGTATAGGAACTAGACTACGTGAGTGGAGGTGTAAATTGTAATGATACTGTGTAGGAACTAGACTGTGAGTGAAGGTGTAAATGGTAATGATACTGTATAGGAACTAGACTATGTGAGTGGAGGTGTAAATGGTAATGATACTGTATAGGAACTAGACTATGTGAGTGAAGGTGTAAATGGTAATGATACTGTATAGGAACTAGACTGTGAGTGAAGGTGTAAATGGTAATGATACTGTGTAGGAACTAGACTATGTGAGTGAAGGTGTAAATGGTAATGATACTGTGTAGGAACTAGACTATGTGAGTGGAGGTGTAAATGGTAATGATACTGTATAGGAACTAGACTGTGAGTGGAGGTGTAAATGGTAATGATACTGTATAGGAACTAGACTAGTAAGTGGAGGTGTAAATTGTAATGATACTGTATAGGAACTAGACTATGTGAGTGGAGGTGTAAATTTTAATGATACTGTATAAGAACTAGACTATGTGAGTGGATATGTAAATGGTAACGATCCTGTATAGGAACTAGTAAGTGGAGGTGAAAATGGTAATGACATTGTATAGGAACTAGACTAGTAAGTGGATATGTAAATTGTAATGATATTGTATAGGAACTAGACTATGTGAGTGGAGGTGAAAATGGTAATGATACTGTATAGGAACTAGACTATGTGAGTGAAGGTGTAAATTGTAATGATAAAGGAACTAGACTAGTGAGTGGAGGTGTAAATGGTAATGATACTGTATAGGAATTAGACTATGTGAGTGGAGGTGTAAATGGTAATGATACTGTGTAGGAACTAGACTAGTGAGTGGAGGTGTAAATGGTAATGATAAAGGAACTAGACTAGTGAGTGGAGGTGTAAATTGTAATGATACTGTGTAGGAACTAGACTGTGAGTGAAGGTGTAAATGGTAATGATACTGTATAGGAACTAGACTATGTGAGTGGAGGTGTAAATGGTAATGATACTGTATAGGAACTAGACTATGTGAGTGAAGGTGTAAATGGTAATGATACTGTATAGGAACTAGACTGTGAGTGGAGGTGTAAATGGTAATGATACTGTGTAGGAACTAGACTATGTGAGTGAAGGTGTAAATGGTAATGATACTGTGTAGGAACTAGACTATGTGAGTGGAGGTGTAAATGGTAATGATACTGTATAGGAACTAGACTGTGAGTGGAGGTGTAAATGGTAATGATACTGTATAGGAACTAGACTAGTAAGTGGAGGTGTAAATTGTAATGATACTGTATAGGAACTAGACTATGTGAGTGGAGGTGTAAATTTTAATGATACTGTATAAGAACTAGACTATGTGAGTGGATATGTAAATGGTAACGATCCTGTATAGGAACTAGTAAGTGGAGGTGAAAATGGTAATGACATTGTATAGGAACTAGACTAGTAAGTGGATATGTAAATTGTAATGATATTGTATAGGAACTAGACTATGTGAGTGGAGGTGAAAATGGTAATGATACTGTATAGGAACTAGACTATGTGAGTGAAGGTGTAAATTGTAATGATAAAGGAACTAGACTAGTGAGTGGAGGTGTAAATGGTAATGATACTGTATAGGAATTAGACTATGTGAGTGGAGGTGTAAATGGTAATGATACTGTGTAGGAACTAGACTAGTGAGTGGAGGTGTAAATGGTAATGATAAAGGAACTAGACTAGTGAGTGGAGGTGTAAATGGTAATGATACTGTATAGGAACTAGACTAGTGAGTGGAGGTGTAAATGGTAATGATACTGTGTAGGAACTAGACTATGTGAGTGGAGGTGTAAATGGTAATGATACTGTATAGGAACTAGACTATGTGAGTGGAGGTGTAAATGGTAATGATACTGTATAGGAACTAGACTATGTGAGTGAAGGTGTAAATGGTAATGATACTGTATAGGAACTAGACTATGTGAGTGGAGGTGTAAATGGTAATGATACTGTATAGGAACCAGACTATGTGAGTGAAGGTGTAAATGGTAATGATACTGTATAGGAACTAGACTATGTGAGTGGAGGTGTAAATTGTAATGATACTGTGTAGGAACTAGACTATGTGAGTGAAGGTGTATATGGTAATGATACTGTATAGGAACTAGACTATGTGAGTGGAGGTGTAAATTGTAATGATACTGTGTAGGAACTAGACTATGTGAGTGGAGGTGTAAATGGTAATGATACTGTATAGGAACTAAACTATGTGAGTGGAGGTGTAAATTGTAATGATACTGTGTAGGAACTAGACTATGTGAGTGGAGGTGTAAATTGTAATGATATTGTGTAGGAACTAGACTATGTGAGTGGAGGTGTAAATGGTAAATATACTATATAGGAACTAGATTATGTGAGTGAAGGTGTAAATGGTAATGATACTGTATAGGAACTAGACTATGTGAGTGGAGGTGTAAATTGTAATGATACTGTGTAGGAACTAGACTATGTGAGTGAAGGTGTAAATGGTAATGATACTGTATAGGAACTAGACTATGTGAGTGGAGGTGTAAATTGTAATGCTACTGTGTAGGAACTAGACTATGTGAGTGACGGTGTAAATGGTAATCATACTGTATAGGAACTAGACTATGTGAGTGGAGGTGTAAATGGTAATGATACTGTATAGGAACTAGACTATGTGAGAGGAGGTGTAAATGGTAATGATACTGTATAGGAACTAGACTATGTGAGTGGAGGTGTAAATTGTAATGATACTGTGTAGGAACTAGACTGTGAGTGAAGGTGTAAATGGTAATGATACTGTATAGGAACTAGACTAGTGAGAGGAGGTGTAAATGGTAATGATACTGTATAGGAACTAGACTATGTGAGTGAAGGTGTAAATGGTAATGATACTGTGTAGGAACTAGACTGTGAGTGGAGGTGTAAATGGTAATGATACTGTATAGGAACTAGACTAGTGAGTGGAGATGTAAATGGTAATGATACTGTATAGGAACTAGACTGTGTGAGTGGAGGTGTAAATGGTAATGATACTGTATAGGAACTAGACTGTGAGTGGAGGTGTAAATGGTAATGATACTGTATAGGAACTAGACTAGTAAGTGGAGGTGTAAATTGTAATGATACTGTATAGGAACTAGACTATGTGAGTGGAGGTGTAAATTTTAATGATACTGTATAAGAACTAGACTATGTGAGTGGATATGTAAATGGTAACGATCCTGTATAGGAACTAGTAAGTGGAGGTGAAAATGGTAATGACATTGTATAGGAACTAGACTAGTAAGTGGATATGTAAATTGTAATGATATTGTATAGGAACTAGACTATGTGAGTGGAGGTGAAAATGGTAATGATACTGTATAGGAACTAGACTATGTGAGTGAAGGTGTAAATTGTAATGATAAAGGAACTAGACTAGTGAGTGGAGGTGTAAATGGTAATGATACTGTATAGGAATTAGACTATGTGAGTGGAGGTGTAAATGGTAATGATACTGTGTAGGAACTAGACTAGTGAGTGGAGGTGTAAATGGTAATGATAAAGGAACTAGACTAGTGAGTGGAGGTGTAAATGGTAATGATACTGTACAGGAACTAGACTAGTGAGTGGAGGTGTAAATGGTAATGATACTGTGTAGGAACTAGACTATGTGAGTGGAGGTGTAAATGGTAATGATACTGTATAGGAACTAGACTATGTGAGTGGAGGTGTAAATGGTAATGATACTGTATAGGAACTAGACTATGTGAGTGGAGGTGTAAATGGTAATGATACTGTATAGGAACTAGACTATGTGAGTGGAGGTGTAAATGGTAATGATACTGTATAGGAACTAGACTATGTGAGTGGAGGTGTAAATGGTAATGATACTGTATAGGAACTAGACTATGTGAGTGGAGGTGTAAATGGTAATGATACTGTATAGGAACTAGACTATGTGAGTGGAGGTGTAAATGGTAATGATACTGTATAGGAACTAGACTATGTGAGTGAAGGTGTAAATGGTAATGATACTGTATAGGAACTAGACTATGTGAGTGGAGGTGTAAATGGTAATGATACTGTATAGGAACTAAACTATGTGAGTGGAGGTGTAAATTGTAATGATACTGTGTAGGAACTAGACTATGTGAGTGAAGGTGTAAATGGTAATGATACTGTATAGGAACTAGACTATGTGAGTGGAGGTGTAAATGGTAAATATACTATATAGGAACTAGATTATGTGAGTGAAGGTGTAAATGGTAATGATACTGTATAGGAACTAGACTATGTGAGTGGAGGTGTAAATTGTAATGATACTGTGTAGGAACTAGACTATGTGAGTGAAGGTGTAAATGGTAATGATACTGTATAGGAACTAGACTATGTGAGTGGAGGTGTAAATTGTAATGCTACTGTGTAGGAACTAGACTATGTGAGTGAAGGTGTAAATGGTAATGATACTGTGTAGGAACTAGACTATGTGAGTGGAGGTGTAAATGGTAATGATACTGTATAGGAACTAGACTAGTGAATGGAGGTGTAAATGGTAATGATACTGTATAGGAACTAGACTAGTGAGAGGAGGTGTAAATGGTAATGATACTGTATAGGAACTAGACTATGTGAGTGGAGGTGTAAATTGTAATGCTACTGTGTAGGAACTAGACTATGTGAGTGAAGGTGTAAATGGTAATGATACTGTATAGGAACTAGACTAGTGAGAGGAGGTGTAAATGGTAATGATACTGTATAGGAACTAGACTATGTTAGTGGAGGTGTAAATGGTAATGATACTGTGTAGGAACTAGACTATGTGAGTGGAGGTGTAAATGGTAATGATACTGTATAGGAACTAGACTAGTGAGTGGAGATGTAAATGGTAATGATACTGTATAGGAACTAGACTGTGTGAGTGGAGGTGTAAATGGTAATGATACTGTATAAGAACTAGACTATGTGAGTGAAGGTGTAAATGGTAATGATACTGTATAGGAACTAGACTATGTGAGTGAAGGTGTAAATGGTAATGATACTGTATAGGAACTAGACTATGTGAGTGGAGGTGTAAATGGTAATGATACTGTATAGGAACTAGACTATGTGAGTGAAGGTGTAAATGGTAATGATACTGTATAGGAACTAGACTAGTGGGTGGCGGTGTAAATGGTAATGATACTGTATAGGAACTAGACTAGTAAGTGGAGGTATAAATGGTAATGATACTGTATAGGAACTAGACTAGTGGGTGGCGGTGTAAATGGTAATGATACTGTATAGGAACTAGACTAGTGGGTTTTGGTGTAAATGGTAATGATACTGTATAGGAACTAGACTATGTGAGTGGAGGTGTAAATGGTAACGATACTGTATAGGAACTAGACTATGTGAGTGAAGGTGTAAATGGTAATGATACTGTATAGGAACTAGACTAGTGAGTGGAGATGTAAATGGTAATGATACTGTATAGGAACTAGACTAGTGAGTAGAGGTATAAATGGTAAGATTACTGTATAGGAACTAGACTAGTGGGTGGAGATGTAAATTGTAATGATACTGTATAGGAACTAGACTAGTGAGTAGAGGTATAAATGGTAAGATTACTGTATAGGAACTAGACTAGTGAGTAGAGGTATAAATGGTAAGATTACTGTATAGGAACTAGACTAGTGAGTTGAGGTGTAAATGGTAACGATACTGTATAGGAACTAGACTAGTGAGTGGAGATGTAAATGGTAATGATACTGTATAGGAACTAGACTGTGTGAGTGGAGGTGTAAATGGTAATGATACTGTATAAGAACTAGACTATGTGAGTGAAGGTGTAAATGGTAATGATACTGTATAGGAACTAGACTATGTGAGTGAAGGTGTAAATGGTAATGATACTGTATAGGAACTAGACTATGTGAGTGGAGGTGTAAATGGTAATGATACTGTATAGGAACCAGACTATGTGAGTGAAGGTGTAAATGGTAATGATACTGTATAGGAACTAGACTATGTGAGTGGAGGTGTAAATTGTAATGATACTGTGTAGGAACTAGACTATGTGAGTGAAGGTGTATATGGTAATGATACTGTATAGGAACTAGACTATGTGAGTGGAGGTGTAAATTGTAATGATACTGTGTAGGAACTAGACTATGTGAGTGGAGGTGTAAATGGTAATGATACTGTATAGGAACTAGACTATGTGAGTGGAGGTGTAAATGGTAATGATACTGTATAGGAACTAGACTATGTGAGTGGAGGTGTAAATTGTAATGATATTGTGTAGGAACTAGACTAGTGAGTGAAGGTGAAAATGGTAATGATACTGTATAGGAACTAGACTATGTGAGTGGAGGTGTAAATGGTAATGATACTGTGTAGGAACTACACTATGTGAGTGATGGTGTAAATGGTAATCATACTGTATAGGAACTAGACTATGTGAGTGAAGGTGTAAATGGTAATGATACTGTATAGGAACTAGACTATGTGAGTGAAGGTGTAAATGGTAATGACACTGTGTAGGAACTAGACTATGTGAGTGACGGTGTAAATGGTAATCATACTGTATAGGAACTAGACTATGTGAGTGGAGGTGTAAATGGTAATGATACTGTATAGGAACTAGACTATGTGAGTGGAGGTGTAAATGGTAATGATACTGTATAGGAACTAGACTATGTGAGTGGAGGTGTAAATTGTAATGATACTGTGTAGGAACTAGACTGTGAGTGAAGGTGTAAATGGTAATGATACTGTATAGGAACTAGACTATGTGAGTGGAGGTGTAAATGGTAATGATACTGTATAGGAACTAGACTATGTGAGTGAAGGTGTAAATGGTAATGATACTGTATAGGAACTAGACTGTGAGTGGAGGTGTAAATGGTAATGATACTGTGTAGGAACTAGACTATGTGAGTGAAGGTGTAAATGGTAATGATACTGTGTAGGAACTAGACTATGTGAGTGGAGGTGTAAATGGTAATGATACTGTATAGGAACTAGACTATGTGAGTGGAGGTGTAAATGGTAATGATACTGTATAGGAACTAGACTATGTGAGTGAAGGTGTAAATGGTAATGATACTGTATAGGAACTAGACTAGTGGGTGGCGGTGTAAATGGTAATGATACTGTATAGGAACTAGACTAGTAAGTGGAGGTATAAATGGTAATGATACTGTATAGGAACTAGACTAGTGGGTGGCGGTGTAAATGGTAATGATACTGTATAGGAACTAGACTAGTGGGTTTTGGTGTAAATGGTAATGATACTGTATAGGAACTAGACTATGTGAGTGGAGGTGTAAATGGTAACGATACTGTATAGGAACTAGACTATGTGAGTGAAGGTGTAAATGGTAATGATACTGTATAGGAACTAGACTAGTGAGTGGAGATGTAAATGGTAATGATACTGTATAGGAACTAGACTAGTGAGTAGAGGTATAAATGGTAAGATTACTGTATAGGAACTAGACTAGTGGGTGGAGATGTAAATTGTAATGATACTGTATAGGAACTAGACTAGTGAGTAGAGGTATAAATGGTAAGATTACTGTATAGGAACTAGACTAGTGAGTAGAGGTATAAATGGTAAGATTACTGTATAGGAACTAGACTAGTGAGTTGAGGTGTAAATGGTAACGATACTGTATAGGAACTAGACTAGTGAGTGGAGATGTAAATGGTAATGATACTGTATAGGAACTAGACTGTGTGAGTGGAGGTGTAAATGGTAATGATACTGTATAAGAACTAGACTATGTGAGTGAAGGTGTAAATGGTAATGATACTGTATAGGAACTAGACTATGTGAGTGAAGGTGTAAATGGTAATGATACTGTATAGGAACTAGACTATGTGAGTGGAGGTGTAAATGGTAATGATACTGTATAGGAACCAGACTATGTGAGTGAAGGTGTAAATGGTAATGATACTGTATAGGAACTAGACTATGTGAGTGGAGGTGTAAATTGTAATGATACTGTGTAGGAACTAGACTATGTGAGTGAAGGTGTATATGGTAATGATACTGTATAGGAACTAGACTATGTGAGTGGAGGTGTAAATTGTAATGATACTGTGTAGGAACTAGACTATGTGAGTGGAGGTGTAAATGGTAATGATACTGTATAGGAACTAGACTATGTGAGTGGAGGTGTAAATGGTAATGATACTGTATAGGAACTAGACTATGTGAGTGGAGGTGTAAATTGTAATGATATTGTGTAGGAACTAGACTAGTGAGTGAAGGTGAAAATGGTAATGATACTGTATAGGAACTAGACTATGTGAGTGGAGGTGTAAATGGTAATGATACTGTGTAGGAACTACACTATGTGAGTGATGGTGTAAATGGTAATCATACCGTATAGGAACTAGACTATGTGAGTGAAGGTGTAAATGGTAATGATACTGTATAGGAACTAGACTATGTGAGTGAAGGTGTAAATGGTAATGACACTGTGTAGGAACTAGACTATGTGAGTGACGGTGTAAATGGTAATCATACTGTATAGGAACTAGACTATGTGAGTGGAGGTGTAAATGGTAATGATACTGTATAGGAACTAGACTATGTGAGTGGAGGTGTAAATGGTAATGATACTGTATAGGAACTAGACTATGTGAGTGGAGGTGTAAATTGTAATGATACTGTGTAGGAACTAGACTGTGAGTGAAGGTGTAAATGGTAATGATACTGTATAGGAACTAGACTATGTGAGTGGAGGTGTAAATGGTAATGATACTGTATAGGAACTAGACTATGTGAGTGAAGGTGTAAATGGTAATGATACTGTATAGGAACTAGACTGTGAGTGGAGGTGTAAATGGTAATGATACTGTGTAGGAACTAGACTATGTGAGTGAAGGTGTAAATGGTAATGATACTGTGTAGGAACTAGACTATGTGAGTGGAGGTGTAAATGGTAATGATACTGTATAGGAACTAGACTGTGAGTGGAGGTGTAAATGGTAATGATACTGTATAGGAACTAGACTAGTAAGTGGAGGTGTAAATTGTAATGATACTGTATAGGAACTAGACTATGTGAGTGGAGGTGTAAATTTTAATGATACTGTATAAGAACTAGACTATGTGAGTGGATATGTAAATGGTAACGATCCTGTATAGGAACTAGTAAGTGGAGGTGAAAATGGTAATGACATTGTATAGGAACTAGACTAGTAAGTGGATATGTAAATTGTAATGATATTGTATAGGAACTAGACTATGTGAGTGGAGGTGAAAATGGTAATGATACTGTATAGGAACTAGACTATGTGAGTGAAGGTGTAAATTGTAATGATAAAGGAACTAGACTAGTGAGTGGAGGTGTAAATGGTAATGATACTGTATAGGAATTAGACTATGTGAGTGGAGGTGTAAATGGTAATGATACTGTGTAGGAACTAGACTAGTGAGTGGAGGTGTAAATGGTAATGATAAAGGAACTAGACTAGTGAGTGGAGGTGTAAATGGTAATGATACTGTATAGGAACTAGACTAGTGAGTGGAGGTGTAAATGGTAATGATACTGTGTAGGAACTAGACTATGTGAGTGGAGGTGTAAATGGTAATGATACTGTATAGGAACTAGACTATGTGAGTGGAGGTGTAAATGGTAATGATACTGTATAGGAACTAGACTATGTGAGTGGAGGTGTAAATGGTAATGATACTGTATAGGAACTAGACTATGTGAGTGGAGGTGTAAATGGTAATGATACTGTATAGGAACTAGACTATGTGAGTGGAGGTGTAAATGGTAATGATACTGTATAGGAACTAGACTATGTGAGTGGAGGTGTAAATGGTAATGATACTGTATAGGAACTAGACTATGTGAGTGGAGGTGTAAATGGTAATGATACTGTATAGGAACTAGACTATGTGAGTGAAGGTGTAAATGGTAATGATACTGTATAGGAACTAGACTATGTGAGTGGAGGTGTAAATGGTAATGATACTGTATAGGAACTAAACTATGTGAGTGGAGGTGTAAATTGTAATGATACTGTGTAGGAACTAGACTATGTGAGTGAAGGTGTAAATGGTAATGATACTGTATAGGAACTAGACGATGTGAGTGGAGGTGTAAATGGTAAATATACTATATAGGAACTAGATTATGTGAGTGAAGGTGTAAATGGTAATGATACTGTATAGGAACTAGACTATGTGAGTGGAGGTGTAAATTGTAATGATACTGTGTAGGAACTAGACTATGTGAGTGAAGGTGTAAATGGTAATGATACTGTATAGGAACTAGACTATGTGAGTGGAGGTGTAAATTGTAATGCTACTGTGTAGGAACTAGACTATGTGAGTGAAGGTGTAAATGGTAATGATACTGTGTAGGAACTAGACTATGTGAGTGGAGGTGTAAATGGTAATGATACTGTATAGGAACTAGACTAGTGAATGGAGGTGTAAATGGTAATGATACTGTATAGGAACTAGACTAGTGAGAGGAGGTGTAAATGGTAATGATACTGTATAGGAACTAGACTATGTGAGTGGAGGTGTAAATTGTAATGCTACTGTGTAGGAACTAGACTATGTGAGTGAAGGTGTAAATGGTAATGATACTGTATAGGAACTAGACTAGTGAGAGGAGGTGTAAATGGTAATGATACTGTATAGGAACTAGACTATGTTAGTGGAGGTGTAAATGGTAATGATACTGTGTAGGAACTAGACTATGTGAGTGGAGGTGTAAATGGTAATGATACTGTATAGGAACTAGACTAGTGAGTGGAGGTGTAAATGGTAATGATACTGTGTAGGAACTAGACTGTGTGAGTGGAGGTGTAAATGGTAATGATACTGTGTAGGAACTAGACTATGTGAGTGGAGGTGTAAATGGTAATGATACTGTGTAGGAACTAAACTAGTGAGTGAAGGTGTAAATGGTAATGATACTGTGTAGGAACTAGACTAGTGAGTGGAGGTGTAAATTGTAATGATACTGTATAGGAACTAGACTATGTGAGTGGAGGTGTAAATTGTAATGATACTGTATAGGAATTAGACTAGTGAGTGGAGGTGTAAATTGTAATGATACTGTGTAGGAACTAGACTGTGTGAGTGGAGGTGTAAATGGTAATGATACTGTATAGGAACTAGACTATGTGAGTGGAGGTGTAAATGGTAATGATACTGTGTAGGAACTAGACTAGTGAGTGAAGGTGTAAATGGTAATGATACTGTGTAGGAACTAGACTAGTGAGTGGAGGTGTAAATTGTAATGATACTGTATAGGAACTAGACTATGTGAGTGGAGGTGTAAATTGTAATGATACTGTATAGGAACTAGACTATGTGAGTGGAGGTGTAAATTGTAATGATACTGTATAGGAACTAGACTAGTGAGTGGAGGTGTAAATGGTAATGATACTGTATAGGAACTAGACTATGTGAGTGGAGGTGTAAATTGTAATGATACTGTATAGGAACTAGACTAGTAAGTGGAGGTGTAAATTGTAATGATACTGTATAGGAACTAGACTATGTGAGTGGAGGTGTAAATGGTAATGATACTGTATAGGAACTAGACTAGTGAGAGGAGGTGTAAATGGTAATGATACTGTATAGGAACTAGGCTATGTGAGTGGAGGTGTAAATTGTAATGCTACTGTGTAGGAACTAGACTATGTGAGTGAAGGTGTAAATGGTAATGATACTGTATAGGAACTAGACTAGTGAGAGGAGGTGTAAATGGTAATGATACTGTATAGGAACTAGACTATGTTAGTGGAGGTGTAAATGGTAATGATACTGTGTAGGAACTAGACTATGTGAGTGGAGGTGTAAATGGTAATGATACTGTATAGGAACTAGACTAGTGAGTGGAGGTGTAAATGGTAATGATACTGTGTAGGAACTAGACTGTGTGAGTGGAGGTGTAAATGGTAATGATACTGTGTAGGAACTAGACTATGTGAGTGGAGGTGTAAATGGTAATGATACTGTGTAGGAACTAAACTAGTGAGTGAAGGTGTAAATGGTAATGATACTGTGTAGGAACTAGACTAGTGAGTGGAGGTGTAAATTGTAATGATACTGTATAGGAACTAGACTATGTGAGTGGAGGTGTAAATTGTAATGATACTGTATAGGAATTAGACTAGTGAGTGGAGGTGTAAATTGTAATGATACTGTGTAGGAACTAGACTGTGTGAGTGGAGGTGTAAATGGTAATGATACTGTATAGGAACTAGACTATGTGAGTGGAGGTGTAAATGGTAATGATACTGTGTAGGAACTAGACTAGTGAGTGAAGGTGTAAATGGTAATGATACTGTGTAGGAACTAGACTAGTGAGTGGAGGTGTAAATTGTAATGATACTGTATAGGAACTAGACTATGTGAGTGGAGGTGTAAATTGTAATGATACTGTATAGGAACTAGACTATGTGAGTGGAGGTGTAAATTGTAATGATACTGTATAGGAACTAGACTAGTGAGTGGAGGTGTAAATGGTAATGATACTGTATAGGAACTAGACTATGTGAGTGGAGGTGTAAATTGTAATGATACTGTATAGGAACTAGACTAGTAAGTGGAGGTGTAAATTGTAATGATACTGTATAGGAACTAGACTATGTGAGTGGAGGTGTAAATTGTAATGATACTGTATAGGAACTAGACTAGTGAGTGGAGGTGTAAATAGTAATGATACTGTATAGGAACTAGACTATGTGAGTGGAGGTGTAAATGGTAATGATATTGTATAGGAACTAGACTAGTAAGTGGAGGTGTAAATTGTAATGATACTGTATAAGAACTAGACTGTGAGTAATGATACTGTATAGGAACTAGACTATGTGAGTGGAGGTGTAAATGGTAATGATACTGTATAGGAACTAGACTATGTGAGTGGAGGTGTAAATGGTAATGATACTGTATAGGAACTAGACTATGTGAGTGGAGGTGTAAATGGTAATGATACTGTATAGGAACTAGACTATATGAGTGAAGGTGTAAATGGTAATGATACTGTATAGGAACTAGACTATGTGAGTGGAGGTGTAAATGGTAATGATACTGTATAGGAACTAAACTATGTGAGTGGAGGTGTAAATTGTAATGATACTGTGTAGGAACTAGACTATGTGAGTGAAGGTGTAAATGGTAATCATACTGTATAGGAACTAGACTATGTGAGTGGAGGTGTAAATTGTAATGCTACTGTGTAGGAACTAGACTATGTGAGTGAAGGTGTAAATGGTAATGATACTGTATAGGAACTAGACTATGTGAGTGGAGGTGTAAATTGTAATGCTACTGTGTAGGAACTAGACTATGTGAGTGAAGGTGTAAATGGTAATGATACTGTATAGGAACTAGACTATGTGAGTGGAGGTGTAAATTGTAATGATACTGTGTAGGAACTAGACTATGTGAGTGAAGGTGTAAATGGTAATGATACTGTATAGGAACTAGACTATGTGAGTGGAGGTGTAAATTGTAATGCTACTGTGTAGGAACTAGACTATGTAAGTGGAGGTGTAAATGGTAATGATACTGTATAGGAATTAGACTATGTGAGTGGAGGTCTAAATTGTAATGATACTGTATAGGAACTAGACTATGTGAGTGGAGATGTAAATGGTAATGATACTGTATAGGAACTAGACTATGTGAGTGAAGGTGTAAATGGTAATGATACTGTATAGGAACTAGACTATGTGAGTGGAGGTGTAAATGGTAATGATACTGTATAGGAACTAGACTATGTGAGTGAAGGTGTAAATGGTAATGATACTGTATAGGAACTAGACTATGTGAGTGGAGGTGTAAATGGTAATGATACTGTATAGGAACTAAACTATGTGAGTGGAGGTGTAAATTGTAATGATACTGTATAGGAACTAGACTAGTGAGTGGAGGTGTAAATTTTAATGATACTGTATAGGAACTAGACTATGTGAGTGGAGGTGTAAATGGTAAATATACTGTATAGGAACTAGACTATGTGAGTGGAGGTGTAAATGGTAAATATACTGTATAGGAACTAGACTATGTGAGTGGAGGTGTAAATGGTAAATATACTGTATAGGAACTAGACTGTGAGTGGAGGTGTAAATGGTAAATATACTGTATAGGAACTAGACTATGTGAGTGGAGGTGTAAATGGTAAATATACTGTATAACACATGGTATTTTGACTTCAGTATTTAAACAATTTAAACTACTGAGAATGAGATGTTTTTTTTATACCTTCACGTCCTTGTTTGTTGGATATCGAATTGTACTGAATTCTGTTGATAATGTTACTTTGTTGTTGAACTACAGTGTCATCCATTTTTTGTTCACACAAGTTTAAAACCTGGTTATTTTAAAACAATGTAAATGCTTTCACTCTTAATTGGTCGCACAAAGGGTTTCAGTTCTTGATATTTCATGTACTGTTTCCTATGTACATGTATATACATAGACCCTAATATTCCCAAGGTGTGATGTCAAAGTAGGGTAATATCCATACATCTCATATTACTTTTCTTTGACGTCACACTCACAGTATAATAATATGGTTTGATATGGTTTCCTTTCTATTCATGGATTGCCAAACATCGACCATCATCATCAGTTTAAACAGTGAACAAATACACCTCTTTTGGTCACATCTATCGAGACAGTTGTGGTATTGTTGGATTGCATAATAGCCTTCTAAATAGCAAAGTGGCTAATAGCTAAATTAGCAACAAGAATAGATCTATTATAGCTTCAAATAGCTATTCAGGCTATTTTCATTTTCCACCAGTAGTTTTTAGCCACTTTTAGCTATTAGTAGCCAGGTAATAGCTTGCAATCAGCTACTGTAAAACCAGGAATATAGTATAAATATCGCCCTAGGCAGCTATTAAGGCTATTAGCCATTAGTAACCAGGTAATAGCTGTCTTTCAGCTACTAACCCTCAGCACTGTCCATGGGCTGGCTATGCAGCTATTCAAGCTATTAGCCATTAATAGCCGCTATTAGCCATTAATAGCAAGCTAGTAGCTGGCTACCAGCTATCAACCTCTCAGCTTTCTCCATGGGCTGGCTATGCAGCTATTTAAGCTATTAGCCATTAATAGCCGCTATTAGCCATTAATAGCCAGCTAATAGCTAGCTATCAGCTATCAACCTCTCAGCTTTCTCGAAGGGCTGGCTATGCAGCTATTCAAGCTATTAGCCATTAATAGCCGCTATTAGCCATTAATAGCCAGCTAATAGCTAGCTATCAGCTATCAACTTCTCAGCTTTCTCCATGGGCTGGCTATGCAGCTATTTAAGCTATTAGCCATTAATAGCCGCTATTAGCCATTAATAGCCACCTAATAGCTAGCTATCAGCTATCAACCTCTCAGCTTTCTCCATGGGCTGGCTATGCAGCTATTTAAGCTATTAGCCATTAATAGCCGCTATTAGCCATTAATAGCCAGCAAATAGCTGGCTATCAGCTATCAACCTCTCAGCTTTCTCCATGGGCTGGCTATGCAGCTATTCAAGCTATTAGCCATTAATAGCCGCTATTAGCCATTAATAGCCAGCTAATAGCTGGCTATCAGCTATCAACCTCTCAGCTTTCTCCGTGGGCTGGCTATGCAGCTATTCAAGCTATTAGCCATTAATAGCCACTATTAGCCATTAATAACCAGCAAATAGCTGGCTATCAGCTATCAACCCCTCAGCTTTCTCCATGGGCTGGCTATGCAGCTATTCAAGCTATTAGCCATTAATAGCCACTATTAGCCATTAATAGCCAGCTAATAGCTGGCTATCCACTATCAACCTCTCAGCTTTCTCTGTGGGCTGGCTACGCAGCTATTTAAGCTATTAGCCATTAATAGCCGCTATTAGCCATTAATAGCCAGCTAATAGCTGGCTATCAGCTATCAACCCCTCAGCTTTCTCCATGGGCTGGCTATGCAGCTATTCAAGCTATTAGCCATTAATAGCCACTATTAGCCATTAATAGCCAGCTAATAGCTGGCTATCCACTATCAACCTCTCAGCTTTCTCTGTGGGCTGGCTATGCAGCTATTTAAGCTATTGGCCATTAATAGCCGCTATTAGCCATTAATAGCCAGCTAATAGCTGGCTATAGTTATCAACCTCCGTGGGCTGGCTATGCAGCTATTCAAGCTATTAGCCATTAATAGCCGCTATTAGCCATTAATAGCCAGCAAATAGCTGGCTATCAGCTATCAACATCTCAGCTTTCTCCGTGGGCTGGCTATGCAGCTATTCAAGCTATTAGCCATTAATAGCCGCTATTAGCCATTAATAGCCAGCTAAGAGCTGGCTATCAGCTATCAACCTCTCAGCTTTCTCCATGGGCTGGCTACGCAGCTATTTAAGCTATTAGCCATTAATAGCCGCTATTAGCCATTAATAGCCAGCTAATAGCTGGCTATCAGCTATCAACCCCTCAGCTTTCTCCATGGGCTGGCTATGCAGCTATTCAAGCTATTAGCCATTAATAGCCACTATTAGCAATTAATAGCCAGCTAATAGCTGGCTATCCACTATCAACCTCTCAGCTTTCTCTGTGGGCTGGCTATGCAGCTATTTAAGCTATTGGCCATTAATAGCCGCTATTAGCCATTAATAGCCAGCTAATAGCTGGCTATAGTTATCAACCTCTCAGCTTTCTCCATGGGCTGGCTACGCAGCTATTTAAGCTATTAGCCATTAATAGCCGCCATTAGCCATTAATAGCCAGCTAATAGCTGGCTATCCACTATCAACCCCTCAGCTTTCTCCATGGGCTGGCTATGCAGCTATTTAAGCTATTAGCCATTAATAGCCGCTATTAGCCATTAATAGCAAGCTAGTAGCTGGCTACCAGCTATCAACCTCTCAGCTTTCTCCATGAGCTGGCTATGCAGCTATTCAAGCTATTAGCCATTAATAGCCGCT
The DNA here is from genome assembly GCF_964340395.1 of Glandiceps talaboti. Lineage (NCBI taxonomy): Eukaryota > Metazoa > Hemichordata > Enteropneusta > Spengelidae > Glandiceps > Glandiceps talaboti. The sequence continues at coordinate 159,278 of NW_027554288.1, forward strand.
ATTAGCCATTAATAGCCAGCAAATAGCTGGCTATCAGCTATCAACATCTCAGCTTTCTCCGTGGGCTGGCTATGCAGCTATTCAAGCTATTAGCCATTAATAGCCACTATTAGCCATTAATAGCAAGCTAATAGCCAGCTAATAGCTGGCTATCAGCTATCAACCTCTCAGCTTTCTCCATGGGCTGGCTATGCAGCTATTTAAGCTATTAGCCATTAATAGCCGCTATTAGCCATTAATAGCCAGCTAATAGCTGGCTATCCGCTATCAACCCCTCAGCTTTCTCCATGGGCTGGCTATGCAGCTATTTAAGCTATTAGCCATTAAAAGCCGCTATTAGCCATTAATAGCCAGCAAATAGCTGGCTATCAGCTATCAACCTCTCAGCTTTCTCCATGGGCTGGCTATGCAGCTATTCAAGCTATTAGCCATTAATAGCCGCTATTAGCCATTAATAGCCAGCTAATAGCTGGCTATCAGCTATCAACCTCTCAGCTTTCTCCATGGGCTGGCTATGTAGCTGTTCAAGCTATTAGCCATTAATAGCCGCTATTAGCCATTAATAGCAAGCTAGTAGCTGGCTACCAGCTATCAACCTCTCAGCTTTCTCCATGGGCTGGCTATGCAGCTATTCAAGCTATTAGCCATTAATAGCCGCTATTAGCCATTAATAGCCAGCTAATAGCTGGCTATCAGCTATCAAACTCTCAGCTTTCTCTGAGGGCTGGCTATGCAGCTATTCAAGCTATTAGCTATTAATAGCCGCTATTAGCCATTAATAGCCAGCAAATAGCTGGCTATCAGCTATCAACCTCTCAGCTTTCTCCATGGGCTGGCTATGCAGCTATTCAAGCTATTAGCCATTAATAGCCGCTATTAGCCATTAATAGCCAGCTAATAGCTGGCTATCAGCTATCAACCCCTCAGCTTTCTCCATGGCTGGCTATGCAGCTATTCAAGCTATTAGCCATTAATAGCCACTATTAGCCATTAATAGCCAGCTAATAGCTGGCTATCCACTATCAACCTCTCAGCTTTCTCTGTGGGCTGGCTATGCAGCTATTCAAGCTATTAGCTATTAATAGCCACTATTAGCCATTAATAGCCAGCTAATAGCTGGCTATCAGCTATCAACCTCTCAGCTTTCTTCATGGGCTGGCTATGCAGCTATTTAAGCTATTAGCCATTAATAGCCGCTATTAGCCATTAATAGCCAGCTAATAGCTGGCTATCCGCTATCAACCCCTCAGCTTTCTCCATGGGCTGGCTATGCAGCTATTTAAGCTATTAGCCATTAATAGCCGCTATTAGCCATTAATAGCCAGCTAATAGCTGGCTATCAGCTATCAACCTCTCAGCTTTCTCCATGGGCTGGCTATGTAGCTGTTCAAGCTATTAGCCATTAATAGCCGCTATTAGCCATTAATAGCAAGCTAGTAGCTGGCTACCAGCTATCAACCTCTCAGCTTTCTCCATGGGCTGGCTATGCAGCTATTCAAGCTATTAGCCATTAATAGCCGCTATTAGCCATTAATAGCCAGCTAATAGCTGGCTATCAGCTATCAACCTCTCAGCTTTCTCTGTGGGCTGGCTATGCAGCTATTCAAGCTATTAGCTATTATTAGCCGCTATTAGCCATTAATAGCCAGCAAATAGCTGGCTATCAGCTATCAACCTCTCAGCTTTCTCCATGGGCTGGCTACGCAGCTATTTAAGCTATTAGCCATTAGTAGCCGCTATTAGCCATTAATAGCTAGCTAATAGCTGGCTATCCGCTATCAACCCCTCAGCTTTCTCCATGGGCTGACTATGCAGCTATTTAAGCTATTAGCCATTAATAGCCGCTATTAGCCATTAATAGCTAGTTAATAGCTGGCTATCCGCTATCAACATCTCAGCTTTCTCCATGGGCTGACTATGCAGCTATTCAAGCTATTAGCCATTAATAGCCAGCTAATAGCTGGCTATCAGCTATCAACCTCTCAGCTTTCTCCATGGGCTAGCTACGCAGCTATTTAAGCTATTAGCCATTAATAGCCGCTATTAGCCATTAATAGCTAGTTAATAGCTGGCTATCCGCTATCAACATCTCAGCTTTCTCCATGGCTGGCTATGCAGCTATTCAAGCTATTAGCCATTAATAGCCACTATTAGCCATTAATAGCCAGCTAATAGCTGGCTATCCACTATCAACATCTCAGCTTTCTCTGTGGGCTGGCTATGCAGCTATTTAAGCTATTGGCCATTAATAGCCGCTATTAGCCATTAATAGCAAGCTAGTAGCTGGCTACCAGCTATCAACCTCTCAGCTTTCTCCATGGGCTGGCTATGCAGCTATTCAAGCTATTAGCCATTAATAGCCGCTATTAGCCATTAATAGCCAGCAAATAGCTGGCTATCAGCTATCAACATCTCAGTTTTCTCCGTGGGCTGGCTATGCAGCTATTCAAGCTATTAGCTATTAATAGCCACTATTAGCCATTAATAGCCAGCTAATAGCTGGCTATCAGCTATCAACCTCTCAGCTTTCTTCATGGGCTGGCTATGCAGCTATTTAAGCTATTAGCCATTAATAGCCGCTATTAGCCATTAATAGCCAGCTAATAGCTGGCTATCCGCTATCAACCCCTCAGCTTTCTCCATGGGCTGGCTATGCAGCTATTTAAGCTATTAGCCATTAATAGCCGCTATTAGCCATTAATAGCCAGCTAATAGCTGGCTATCAGCTATCAACCTCTCAGCTTTCTCCATGGGCTGGCTATGTAGCTGTTCAAGCTATTAGCCATTAATAGCCGCTATTAGCCATTAATAGCAAGCTAGTAGCTGGCTACCAGCTATCAACCTCTCAGCTTTCTCCATGGGCTGGCTATGCAGCTATTCAAGCTATTAGCCATTAATAGCCGCTATTAGCCATTAATAGCCAGCTAATAGCTGGCTATCAGCTATCAACCTCTCAGCTTTCTCTGTGGGCTGGCTATGCAGCTATTCAAGCTATTAGCTATTATTAGCCGCTATTAGCCATTAATAGCCAGCAAATAGCTGGCTATCAGCTATCAACCTCTCAGCTTTCTCCATGGGCTGGCTACGCAGCTATTCAAGCTATTAGCCATTAATAGCCGCTATTAGCCATTAATAGCTAGCTAATAGCTGGCTATCCGCTATCAACCCCTCAGCTTTCTCCATGGGCTGACTATGCAGCTATTTAAGCTATTAGCCATTAATAGCCGCTATTAGCCATTAATAGCTAGTTAATAGCTGGCTATCCGCTATCAACATCTCAGCTTTCTCCATGGGCTGACTATGCAGCTATTCAAGCTATTAGCCATTAATAGCCAGCTAATAGCTGGCTATCAGCTATCAACCTCTCAGCTTTCTCCATGGGCTGGCTACGCAGCTATTTAAGCTATTAGCCATTAATAGCCGCTATTAGCCATTAATAGCTAGTTAATAGCTGGCTATCCGCTATCAACATCTCAGCTTTCTCCATGGGCTGACTATGCAGCTATTCAAGCTATTAGCCATTAATAGCTAGCTAATAGCTGGCTATCAGCTATCAACCTCTCAGCTTTCTCCATGGGCTGGCTATGCAGCTATTCAAGCTATTAGTCATTAATAGCCGCTAATAGCCATTAATAGCCAGCTAATAGCTGGCTATCCGCTATCAACCTCTCAGCTTTCTCTGTGGGCTGGCTATGCAGCTATTTAAGCTATTAGCCATTAATAGCCGCTATTAGCCATTAATAGCCAGCTAAGAGCTGGCTATCAGCTATCAACCTCTCAGCTTTCTCCATGGGCTGGCTGCGCAGCTATTTAAGCTATTAGCCATTAATAGCCGCTATTAGCCATTAATAGCTAGCTTATAGCTGGCTATCAGCTATCAACCTCTCAGCTTTCTCCATGGGCTGGCTATGCAGCTGTTCAAGCTATTAGCCATTAATAGCAAGCTAATAGCTGGCTATTAACCCCAAGAGTTAAGTTTGTTGAAATTAAATGAATGAAAAAACAAACCATGATCGAGATTTATTATTTGAAGAGTCAAGGAGTACAGTATGTTCTAATCTGAAAGAAATGTGATAAAACTGTCCTGGAATTCGCGGAAAACTGTAAATAATGTGTTAATAGACCTTAATATTGATAAAGACCAAATTCAAACTCTTTCAGATAATAAAATCAAACATATCATATTTAAAAATGACGAGCTCAAATGGAAAGACACTTGAACACTTTCTTTTTACATGTGAAAGCCATTCTACACAACGACAGATCTTAATGAAAGGAACAGAAGAACTATTACTCAACAATAAGGAGTTGAACTTATATCAAGATTTTAAACAAAGGAAAGAACTACTCTGTTTATTTAGAGGAGATAATACAAAACACTACAATGCTCAGTCTATAGGTACTATTCGTGGACTTTTCGAGTGCGTTCAACACCATCTCCCCCAACTTGCTAATCAGGAAGTTGAGGAATATGGCTGTAAACCAACAATTAATCCGGTGGGTGGCAGACTTTCTGACCAGGCGTATGCAGTTTGTTAAAGTGAACTCAACAAGCTCGGGTAGCCGAATGACGAACACTGGCTCACCACAAGGCTCCGTTATTTCTCCATCCCTATTTACCATATTTACATCCGATTGCAATCCAATAAATACAAAGAGCAACGACAAGCTCTATAAATTTGCCGATGACAAAGCCCTGGTAGGACTTATTACAGCGAATCGAGACACAACTTATAGAGAAGAAGTGGATAGACTAGTGACCTGGTGTGACAATAATAACTTGATCCTAAATGTGAATAAAACAAAGGAAATGATTGTAGATTTCCGGAGGAATACTTCAGAACCCACAATGCTTGAGATCAAGGGGGGGAACGTAGGAAGGGTTAATAGCTACAGATATCTTGGTATGTCTTTATCGAACACTCTTACCTGGGGTGAACATGCATGTGCACTAACCCGTAAATGCCAACAAAGAATGTATTTTCTACGCAAATTGCGTAGGTTTGGTGTATCTAGCAAAATTCTGCATATGTTCTATAAATCTACCATTGAGTCGATCATAGGATATTGTATTTCTTGCTGGGGTGGTAGTATCACTATGTCTAGTTTAAATCAAATAGATCGAGTTATTAATCAAGCAAGGAAAATTGTAGGAGTACCTGTGCCCAGTGTGAGTGAACTATTTGCGAAATCTAGTGAAAACAAAGCCGCACTCATCCTGGCTGATAAAACTCATCCACTGAACTGTAATTTCATTAAGACAAGGTCCGGCAGCAGATACCGCTCAATTCGATGTCGCACCGATAGATTCGGCAATACATTTGTGCCTTCCGCTATCAGGATGCTTAACCAAGCATGTACAAGATAGACATGTGGTGATCTAGTACAGTGTACGTAATGCCTTTAATGTTGTCTTTGTTGTGTGCATTTGCCACTTTTTGTACCTTACTTTGAATGTAATGTGTGTCGATATTTTTCTGCGAGTCTGTGTAACCAAGACAAATTGGACAATAAATTATTATTATATTATTATTATATTATTATATTATATTAAACAAATAGATAAACTTGTCAAACAATACCTTATTGAAGCAATTGAAAACAGAAAAGATTTTGTTAAAACTAATATAGAATAGTTTAGCCTTTAGATTTTCTGACAACTAACATTTGAAGCATACATTTTTATTTGTATTGTCGTTTTATCAATATTCTTACCTCACTTTGGTTTATTTTGTTGTTTGTTCCTGTATATGTTTTTTACTCGTCTTTATGGTAGTGTATGTATTTTCAATTTTTTCTTAGTGCTGCTCTTTACAATCTTAGTGAGTCCCCTGATACAAAAGGGATACAATAAATAGATAAATAGCTGGTAGCCGGCTATTAGCTGGCTATTAATGGCTAACAGCAGCTATTAATGGCTAATAGCTTGAATAGCTGAATAGCCATGTGTGGGAGAGTACTGGGGGTTGTTAGCTGTTAGCTGGCTATTAGCTGGCTATTAATGGCTAATAGCGGCTATTAATGGCTAATAGCTTGAATATCTTAATAGCCAGGTCCTGGAGACTGTTGGGAGTTGTTAGTTCGTAGTCGGCTAGTAATGGCTATCAGCGGCTAGTAATGGCTATCAGCTTGAATAGCTACCTAGGGAGATATTTATACCATATGCCCAGTTTGACAATAGCTGATAACAAGCTATTATCTGGCTATTTATGGCCAATATTGAATAGATGTTAGCTAGCTATTAGCTGGCTATTAGTGGCTAATATCGGCTATTAATAGCTAATAGCTTGAATAGCTGAATAGCCATGTCCTGAAGAGTGCTGGGGGTTGTTAGCTGGTAGTAGGCTATTAATAGCTAATAGCGGCTATTAATGGCTAATAGCAGCTGTCAATGGCTCTTAGCTTGAATAGCTACCCAGGGAGATAATCACGCCATATTCCCGTTTTTATAATAGCTGATAGCAAGCTATTACCTGGCTATTTATGGCTAATAGTATTAAGTTGAATAGCCAATAGCCGCTATTTATCTGAGATTCAGCTATTTTGGTAATTCAATAAATCCCCAGTAGCTGCTATTTACCTTCAGATCAAGCTATTTTGGCAACAAAGGAAATAGACAACAGCCACTATTTATCTCGAATCAAGCTATTTTGGGGATGAAACTATTTTGGCAATCCAATAAATAGCCAATAGCCGCTATTTAGCTCAAATCAAGATTGAATCAAGCTGTTTTGGTAAATAGCCAATAACCGCTATTTATCTGAGATCAAGCTATTGTGGCAATCCAACAATACCGCACCTCTATACAGGGTTATAGCTGAGATGCATACTGATAATGTGTACTAGTTGGTTAGAATGCACACTCAATATTATTGGAGAAATAATTATTCAAATATCTACTGACTCCCCATCCCTATATATGCCTATAAGTAACATGGTGGAATATGAAAAGTTTAATAATTTAAATAAAGACAATATTTATTCTTCCAGAGATAAATTTAAGTATTCATAGGTACTATCACTACTACTTACAGCTATAAAAATGTGTACACACTCTATTCTTTGTCAATTACAGCTGTTAGTATTAGATTGGAAATTACCCAGAAGGCCATATGAGTACACAAAGTCGTGTCTGCTGGGTATCAATGACAATAATTATTTCAAGCCACCTATACAGGGTTATAGCTGAGATGCATACTGATAGTGTGTACTAGTTGGTTAGAGTGCACACTCAATATTATTGGAGATATAACTTATTCAAATATCCACTGACTCTCCATCCCTACTGGCATATGCCTATACGTTACATGGTGGAACATGAAAAGATTAATAATTTCAATAAAGACAATAATTGAGATGCATACTGATAGTGTGTACTAGTTGGTTAGAATGCACACTCAATATTTTTGTAGAAATAACTTATTGAAATATCCACTGACCCCCCCATCCCTATACATGCCTATACGTTACATGGTGGAATATGAACAGATTAATAGTTTCAATAAAGACAATATTTATTCTTCCAGGGACAAATGTTAGTATTCATAGGTAGTATCACTACTACTTACAGCTATAAAAATGTGTGAACACTCTATTCTTTGTCAATTACAGCTCATAGATTTTGATTGGAAATTACCCAGAAGGCCATATTGAGTTCAAAAAGTTGTGTCTGCTGGGTATCAATGACAATAATTATTTCAAACCACCTATACAGGGTTATAGCTGAGATGCATACTGATAGTGTGTACTAGTTGGTTAGAATGCACACCCAATATTTTTGGAGAAATATTTATTCAAATATCCACTGATTCCCCATTCCTATATATGCTTATACGTTACGTGGTGGAACATGAAAAGTAATAAAGACAATATTTATTCTTCCAGAGATAAATTTAAGTATTCATAGGTAGTATCACTACTACATTGAATATTTGAAATGTGTGCACACTCTATTGTTTGTCAATTACAGCTCCTCGTATTAGATTTGAAATTACTCAGAAGGCCATATGAGTGCACACAGTCATGTCTGCTGGGTATCAATGACAATAATTATTTCAAACCACCTATACAGGGTTATAGCTGAGATGCATACTGATAGTGTGTACTAGTTGGTTAGAATGCACACTCAATATTATTGGAGATATAACTTATTGAAATATTCACTTCAATATTATTGGAGATATAACTTATTGAAATATCCACCGACTCCCCATCCCTATACATGCCTATACGTTACATGGTGGAACATGAAACGATTAATAATTCCAATAAAGACAATAATTATTCTTCCAGGGACAAATGTTAGTATTCATAGGTAGTATCACTACTACTTACAGCAATTAAAATGTGTGTACACTCTATTGTTTGTCAATTACAGCTCATACTATTAGATTGGAAATTACCCAGAAGGCCATATTGAGTACAAAAAGTCGTGTCTGCTGGGTATCAATGACAATAACTATTTCAAACCACCTATACAAGGTTATAGCTGAGATGCATACTGATAGTGTGTACTAGTTGGTTAGAATGCACAGGAATATTTACTATTATGTCCAATGATTCCCTATTGCTATACATGCCTATACGTTACATGGTGGAACATGAAAAGATTAATAATTTCAATAAAGACAACAATTATTCTTCCAGGAACAAATGTTAGTATTCATAGGTAGTATGACTACTACTTACAGCAATTAAAATGCGTTGGCCCATGCATCTATTGTTTCCTTGCTGACGGACAAGCTATGTATAGTTTGAGCACAGTCACTAGTGTCTGTGGTTTGAGCTATTCAGGCTACTGTGAACAGCGCCCCCATGCGGTGGCTGATGGAGAGGTGGCTGCTGCGTTCACCACAGTATGACTATGAGCCGAGTTCTATGCATAACCGGTGTAGGCATCCGATCCTTAGTCAGTCTCTCCGTATGTATCATTTTTTTTCGATCAATGTGTCTATATTTTATCAAAGAATTAATCACTACTCTTGACAAACGTCCAAACGTTGGCAAAATATTCCCTACCTGAAAGTTTGTGGTGTAATTTTACTGATCTCAACATATACCTTAGTAGTAGTAGTACTAGTAGCGACGGCAGCTGTTGCAATGGCGACTACAATCTGAAACTGAATGAACAGCTGAGCGCTGTAGCCCCATCACTTCAAAAAATTGATGCGCGTTCAGCGTAAGTTTGAGAATATTTTTGTTCAAAATTGTCATCATAATAGAAAAAAAATAGTGGGTGTATGTATATAATAAATAAACAATCTTCCGGTATTTCTCATTCATGCTACGTCATCGAGGACGAATGATTCCCTCATGCCGATAGGCTCGGAGGGATACTGCCGACATTAGGAAATCATGACGTAGCACTCATTTGGAATACCGGTCTTACGAAATATTTCGTCCATGTAAAATAGTATCCTGGTAAGGCTTATGCGCATGCGTACGTATTTATCGTTCGTGACTGTAAAATTTCGTCCTCTTGGAAGTGTTAAACCAGCCGTTTTGCCGAAACTCCATCATGAAAATTCTTGGTAAAGTAATAAGTTCAGGTGTATTTACTTACTTGAAATGTGGGATTGTGGGATGGGGATATATATTCCCTGTCAGTTTACCGTGACTTAGTCAGACAATTTCAAACTAGGACACAGCACCATTTCGAGTTTCTAATATTTGCTACTACACGTGTACACACGCTTGTGTATGTGTGATTTATGAGATGTAGTCTTGCTTGCAGACGGTGCACGGGTCTAGATTACTGACAGGAGAAGGACATATATGTAAGCAGGACTAGTCGCGGTGGCGTGGCGCTGTACATAAATTGTAGAAATAATACAAAGTATTACAATATCAAAGAAACCGCCGAACACAATCGATCTGATAAAAATATGTCTCACTCTGTTAATTTAGTATTTCAACTACCTGTAGGACTAGCACCCCCGGGAGTACGTCTTCTAACCGGGGGCGCCACTGTCAACAGCGCCACCGGATCAGCCGAACCCAGTGTGCAAGAAGACTGCTGATGATCAAGATGTATACCTATATTGTTACAGAGTGTATTATCTTTATTGTTTGTTCCTACTCTTCATGGAAAACCACTACCAGACGTTTTACGGTAAGCTGGTTCTCTACATACCTTTCAAACGTGTAATGTGTAAGCAAGGGTGCGTTCGCTAGCCAAAACGTTTTGTCATTGTTTGGCCAGGGGGCCCTGGCCCGGTTTCGAACCATACAATGCATGTTGAGCGTTTCAAACAGAAGATTGTCGCATTTTGTGTACATTCAGCATTCATCACTGAAAATTACACCTTTGCAGTTCTGTCAGGATGCTAGAATGCCTAAAAAAAATGCCTGTGCATACACTATTCTTACACTAACAAAGTGATCTTTGACCTGTGACCTGACCCCAAGTTTATCTCGCATCGCTCAATGTACGTCAAATCGACCGTACCATTATGCCAAAGGGTATTTGTATTTCTAAATACCGTTGCCAATTGTAAATGACCAATTTCATGAACATTTTTGCAGTGCTGAATCAAAACTAATGTACGTGTGTGAATGGTCTTTGGAATATTTTACTGCAGAGGTTTTTGTAGATTCAGCTCCACAGATCCTCCGGAGGCAAGGATTAGCTTGTACTAAGTTGTAGGTGTGAATGCTTTACGCCGGTGTAAGTGCCCTCAATCAGTGTATTACTTGGTGAGCTTGCTAATCTTTATTCAGAACCACCAATGTATAAAAAAAACATTGAAGTCGGCAACGAACCATAAATATTGTTATTATGATTGATGTACCACACCGCATCATCCCTTCAATGAATCGGCCTTCCATGTAACATTTACGTGGTTCACTCAAACTATGTCTTATACTAACTGCAATAACTGTAGCATGTACTGTGATTTTGGGGTTCTTTCCTCTGTTTTTGTACCTTTTTCTGTTCCGATGTTTAACTGGAAGCAATCGCTAGAATTTCTCCAATGGTAACGCAAATGGCCAAGGTCACAATGAAAATGTGATTGAGATGTCAGCGTACTACCCGTTTCAAAATGTTGCTACTTTTGGGTTTTCCTCACCGTCGAATTGCAGAGCCAAACTTACGCGAAATATTAGGAGAACAAGAGGTTAATTTGCTATTTCAACCACCGTATTTCCCAAAATTTAACACATGTGAAATATGTTTTTGTTATCTGAAAAGATACCTTATGTTAGAGCACACGATGTCTTCGCCACCGTATTTATGGAAACGGCTATCAAAGAAGTTGTTGCCGAGATAGCACTGTAATTTGCGTAAATATTCTCTTCAGATTTTGTGGATTTCCTTTGTATTAACTCTCGATTATAAGTTTTAACGGTACAGTTAGGCCAACATGCGAGCATCACAGCCATAAAAGTTCAAACACTGTGAGCATTGGAGGTACATGTATCTGGGAATATATGGTTTGTGTAAAAGTTGCTATTGATGTCTACGTTTTAGGTACTTGTCCTCGGGTTTTAATTTTACGATATTTCCATCTTGAAGTTTTTCACTGAATGTGAATGTACTCGGAAAAGTAATGGGGTGACTGGGGGAACCCGTCCCCTTTTACATGTGCAAGTCAGATGGCGTCACATAATTAATCTGCAAATAAATGCAGCTCGTTCTCAACATCACGTAATTGCGTACAATTAGTGTTCAGTAGGATTTTTTTGTGTGGTTTACTGAAATATTTCATAGCAGACGACTGATGTGCGAAGTGAAATTGATAACATATATTGGGTCATTTCACAAGTGCCGGAAGTGTTTAGTATCATTTTTGACTTTTTTACCAGTGAATGTCTACGCCACACTGGGGGGGGGGGGACATTTTGGATTGATTACTTTCAAATTATTAGTGAAAGTCAAGTTAATTGTAACTAAATAAACTACAAACACTGGTATGCTGATTATTTCCTCAACTCAACTCTGACATAAGTGAAATTACTTTCTTTAGATCTATGTTCATACCAAGATTTGATGACAAAATCACATTTTTTTATTTTAATGTTAATTTTTTAAAACCTTGTGTCTTCCAGGCAAGACATTCTTCTTCATTGGAAAGGATGGTGTTGGTTCTAAGCAAGTGTTACTAACCCAACAACAACGGAAGGAAGTTTTCAAAGAATGTCATGTTTCTGCAATGTTGGTCATCTTGGCATCAACAAAGACTGTGAAGAAGATTTCATCAAGGTTTTATTGGAAGACCATCTCAAGTGACATGCAAGAATTGGTAAGTATGATTATTTAGTTAGATAATGGTTCTGTAAAATAGTATCACCCTAAAGTACTTAGTACATTAAAATTTCATAAATTTTCACAAGAGAAAGCAGTAAATATCTTCTTGGTAAATTTATCTATACTTTGATACACATGATGCTTGTAGTCAACTGAACAATAATAACTCTGTCATACATAGCCTGTTTCCCATCATATTCACTGCAACAGCCATGCTGAGACCAGTAAAATAGTATCCCCCTCCCCCCTGAGTACTAAGTTTGGCACTTCCAAAATCCATACTTTTTCAGAATGGAAAGTGTTAAACATGTTGGTAAATATATGCTTTGATACACATGATGCTTGTATTCAGCTGAAAAATACAACTTCAGACATCAGACCATGGACGAACGGAGCCTGTTACAAACGGAAAGTAAACAACTGAAATAGATTAATAACTTTTGGCTCAGCATGTTGGAAGTACAGACAAGTATTACATTCCATCATTTGATAAGAACAGTTTTATGACCACTTTACATAAATTTACAGTTCCCCTGGTATTTCATGTACACATAAAGAGGCAATAAATCTGTTCTTATCAAACCATGGTGTGAACTACAAGTCTCTGCTGTTTTAACATGCTGAGCCAAGTGTAATAAATCCAATTTGCTTGTTTACTGTCCCTGTTTCAGTGTTTGTAACAGGTTCAGTTGTCCACAGTCTGATGTCTGAAGTTATAATATCTCTGTCATATATAGCCCGTTTACCATCATAGCCATACTGAGACCTGTAAAATAGTATCCTCTCCAGAGTACTAAGTTTTCCACTTCCAAAATTCATACATTATATGTCTATAATACTTTGATGCACATTATGTTTGTAAAGAATTGAAAAATAATAATCATATATTATATAATATAGTCAATATTCTCTATAATGTTGTTCTGAACATTGTTATATTTTATTAGATCAAGAGTTGTGGTAAGTGTCAAAGGTTTGAGAAAATAAAAACTTGTGGTCCTGAACTGAAACCTATTCCGAATAAAGCTCCATGGTATATGCTTGGAATCGATTTAGTTGGCCTATATCCATAGGTTGCATAGGTGTTGCCTATTCCCACTTGAAACCATACACATCAATCAATAATCAACCTCCAGCAGACCAGTCCCAGATAGAGCACCAGCCTTCAACCACTCCAGCAGACCAGTCCCAGATAGAGCACCGGCCTTCAACCACTCCAGCAGACCAGTCTCAGATAGAGAACCAGCCTTCAACCACTCCAGCAGACCAGTCCCAGATAGAGAACCAGCCTTCAACAACTACAGCAGACCAGTCCCAGATAGAGCACAAGCCTTTAACCACTCCAGCAGACCAGTCCTAGATAGAGCACCAGCCTTCAATCACTCCAGCAGACCAGTCCTAGATAGAGCACCAGAATTCAATCACTCCAGCAGACCAGTCCCAGAGAGAGAACCGGCCTTCAACCACTACAGATGACCAGTCCCAGATAGAGCACAAGCCTTCAACCACTCCAGCAGACCAGTCCTAGATAGAGCACAAGCCTTCAACCACTACAACAGACCAGTCCCAGATAGAGCACAAGCCTTCAACCACTCCAGCAGACCAGTTCCAGATAGAGCACCAGCCTTCAACCACTACAGCAGACCAGTCCCAGCTAGACCACCAGCCTTCAACCATTCCAGCAGACCAGTCCCAGATAGAGCACCAGCCTTCAACCACTACAGCAGACCAGTCCCAGATAGAGCACCAGCCTTCAACCACTCCAGCAGACCAGTCCCAGATAGAGCACAAGCCTTCAACCACTCCAGCAGACCAGTCCCAGATAGAGAACCAGCCTTCAACTACTCCAGCAGACCAGTCCCAGATAGAGCACAAGCCTTCAACCACTCCAGCAGACAGTCCGAGATAGAGAACCAGCTTTCAACCAATCCAGCAGACCAGTGCCAGATAGAGCACCAGCCCTCAAGCACTCCAGTAGACCAGTCCCAGATAGAGCACCAGCCTTCAACCACTCCAGCAGACCAGTCCCAGATAGAGCAGCAGCCTTCAACCGCTCCAGCAGACCAGTCCCAGATAGAGCACAATCCTTCAACCACTACAGCAGACCCGTCTCAGATAGAGCACCAACTTTCAACCGCTTCAGCAGACCAGTCCCAGATAGAGCACCATCCTTCAACCACTCCAGCAGACCAGTCCCAGATAGAGCACAATCCTTCAACCACTACAGCAGACCAGTCCCAGATAGAGAACCAGCTTTCAACCATTACAGCAGACCAGTCCCAGACAGAGAACCAGCTTTCCACCAATCCAACAGACCAGTGCAAGATAGAGCACCAGCCCTCAAACACTCCAGTAGACCAGTCCCAGATAGAGCACCAGCCTTCAACCACTCCAGCAGACCAGTCCCAGATAGAGCACCAGCTTTCAACCACTCCAGCAGACCAGTCCCAGATAGAGCACCAGCCTACAACCACTACAGCAGACCAGTCCCAGATAGAGCACAATCCTTCAACCACTACAGCAGACCAGTCCCAGAGAGAGAACCAGCTTTTAACCACTACAGCAGACCAGTCCCAGACAGAGAACCAGCTTTCAACCAATCCTGCAGACCAGTGCAAGATAGAGCACCAGCCCTCAAACACTCCAGTAGACCATTCCCAGATAGAGCACCAGCCTTCAACCACTCGAGCAGATCAGTCCCAGATAGAGCAACAGCCTTCAACCGCTCCAGCAGACCAGTCCCAGATACAGCACAATCTTTCAACCACTCCAGCAGACCAGTCCCAGATAGAGCACAATCCTTCAACCACTACAGCAGACCAGTCCCAGGTAGAGCACCAACTTTCAACCACTCCAGCAGACCAGTCCCAGATAGAGCAGCAGCCTTCAACCGCTCCAGCAGACCAGTCCCAGATAGAGCACAATCCTTCAACCACTACAGCAGACCAGTCCCAGATAGATCACAATCCTTCAACCACTACAGCAGACCAGTCCCAGACAGAGAACCAGCCTTCAACCACTACAGCAGACCAGTCCCAGACAGAGAACCAGCATTCAACCACTACAGCAGACCAGTCCCAGATAGACCGTCAGCCTTCAATCACTCCAGCAGACCCACATTTTCCCAGTCCCTTACCCTTCAGAAGGGAGCCAAGAAGATTCATACTTGAGCAGAGCCATTCACTTGCAAACTTAAAAAGAAGAAGAGAATTGACAGAGACAGAGCACGTTTAGCGAAAGATATTCCAAGTATGGTAAACTCATTAAAACACCAGGACAATGGATGATTGACCATGTCATGAATCACGCACCAGCTCTATTTCAGCAGCAGTTTCCACACATGGACAGTCTACAGGATGTCCTTGTAATGACGGCAGGCACAGCTATCATCACACCAGATCAAAAATTCATCCAAATACTGAATATAGACCAAAATCACTGGGTTACAGTATCCAATATTGGCTGCAGCAAAGGCGTAGTGAATGTATATGATTCCATGGGGTGTGGGTTAGATAGAAGAGCAAAGAAGGCTGTAGCCTGTCTGCTATTTCATGAAGGGATAAGTATAAAAATACAGTGCGTGCGTACACAAACAAGTAGGATGTGATGACTGTGGACTATTTGCTATGGCCAATGCAACAGCCAAATGACTGGAACCAACAGAGTTTACGTGGGAGCAGACATCGACGAGAAGCCATCTCGCAACGAGTTTTCAACATTAAATCATGGAGATTTTCCCGTCATGGAGAAGACGATGGGGCCATAAAATCAGGAAAACGTTGACAGGCAACCAGATCGTGGAAGCAACATGATACAGTGTGACAAGTTTAAAGACTGGTACCATACTGATTGCAAAGAACTGTCAGCAAGTTTACTTAAAACAAAAGACTGAAATTTGTGTGTACAAAGTGTAAAAACCAAATGTGTCACTAAATAACTGCCTCAACAAGTGATACTAGCAAATAACCAATGCTTTTCGTGGTTCTGATAACAGATGTAATGTTTTTAGGTGAAATCATGTATCATAAAATTTTTGAACTTTCTTGCTAGGCTCATGTGTGTAAAACTGCCAACCTTTAGCCAATATTGACAAAATAGTCAAACACTTTGAAACATGACAGTCTACATTGTATATTTAAAGGTCAAATCAATTCAAATGAGTAACATTCAAGGTGCAGTATCAATATATACATAACAAAAATGAATGTCACATATAATGAATGTCACATTTGATGCTAAATTTGTGTACACATTGATTCTGAAAAAGAACGCCAGTGAAAAAATAAGAACAACTCTTAGTACTATAGTGACTGTGGTCACACTTTACTTTTCACAAAGTCTACTTCTTGAGCACTAAACAATGCCTACAGTTCATTTGAGCAAATAAAATACCTCTCTTTTGAAGATGTGTAATGGCCTAGCTTATTAATAAATTGAGACCATATAGAACTACAATTTTGCACAATAAATATCAAGTTCAATTTAACTGAATAGTTAATTTATCCTGTTTGTAACAATTGTAACCAAACTATGAAAACGTGAATTCATATTGGCTAAAAACGTTTCTAAATTGTGCCTTTACAGAAAAGAAAAATATCTAAGAAAGATTTGGCAATGTTCATGCACCTTATGGTGTGAGCCATGACCTGGTCACAGACTACATGTATGTTAAGTAACATCAATTCATAGGTCTTGAGTAGCATTCGAAGGGCATCGTTGATAGCAATGAATGTCATATAAAACAGTCAAGTGAGTATAACTGCTAATATTTGTAATCTAAGATCATAAGGAGAAAACCTGGCTCACAACTCCTATTTTATAATGTATATGACTTTAGTTGCTGTTCATTTTAGTGCTTTGTACATATGTGATGTCCTGTGTAAAAATATCGGTTTCTTGCAAATTTTTAAGACAATTTAATATTAGTGGCAGTACATTCTATTCATATCATGATGAAACAATAAGTGCTTAGTAAGATTTGCTTTTATAGAAATGTATCTTCCATTTTTAAACGTTAATATCATTAAAAATGAACCAGTGGGATCGGATGAGAATGGGGTTTTGTTATACAGTGCATATGGGAGAGAGTAAATATGAGGTTGTGAAATTTCTACTCAAGAGTCCATATAGAAATCACTGCTGAGACATTTTTTGATTGCGTAGTAATTTCCATTTGAAAAAAATCATACTTGGGAACCTTGGTCATCTATTGCATATTTTAAAATAATGCCGTTGGGAAAAACTTCGTGGGCATGTTTTCAATACGTTGTCATTATTATTGGATGCATCTTGTACTACACATACAAAAAGGTCTCACTGGTATGATTATAATACTGGTACATCTCTAATAAGCTGATTTTAAGACAGCTCTGTGCATTGATATCACCGACAGACTTGTAAAACACAAGTGTCTGTCCGAAGTTTGTGCTTCTTGTAGATATGTGAAACTGAGATTGTATTTACTCAAAGTATATAAAGGAGCTTTCAGTTTTATATGACCCCCCCCTCCCCCCCCCCCCCCCGTCACCTCAATTTATTGGTCAAAGAAGGGAGGTCATCACTTTTACAAAGTGGATCAAGGAGGATTGCCTGAAGGTGATGATGATGATAATGATGATGATATTGGTGGTGGTGGTGGTGGTGGTGGTGGTGGTGGTGGTGACGACGACGACGACGACGATGACGATGATGATGATGATGATGATGATGATATACCATACCATACGACGATGGTGACGAAGACGGTGACAACGATGATGATGATGATGATGATGATAATGATATACCATACCATACCATACAACGATGATGATGATAGAGGTGACGTCAGCAAAGTTAATGGTACTAAGGTTGCAGGTGGTGATGCAGGTGGTGAAAATGGAAGTGATTGTACCACTGCTGATATTACATTTATTCACAGGGGTTGATAATTTATGATGGAAGGTAGTGAGGGTAATGAACATATTCAGGAGATGGCTTTCAAGGATTATGATGACAACAAAAGACACGAGTTTATGATATTTTATAATCTTGATATGGTTGCTATTTATTTTTATTCATATTCTATTGTTTATTGGAATGAAAAGAACTTGCTGTATTGTGATGTAATTTATTATTGATGATATACTACTTATTTATTTATCTCATTGTTTTTGCAGTTATTTATCCTGTACTGATAGTGTATATTTAGACTTTAGGTATAGCTATTACATATTTTCAGATGTTATATAATTATAATTTATTTACCGATACATATTATAATTTAAGGCTTTATGTATGGAATCCATGTGGATGGGGAATTTGAATTCATTATTTACCCATCATTTGAAATCAAAATCCCCAATCGATTGGATTCTAGGCTAATATGCCCCTAGATGTGTGTGATAGTGTGCATAATAAAAATCTATTTCAACAGAATTATTTATTTTATTTTCAAGTACACCCTTCTAATCACAGTTTTTCTAAAGTAACCCTCCAACAGAGGATGAAAATTTCGGAAGTACTAGCCCTCGATTTTCCGACCTCCGCCCTCCTCCAGATGTTTGAGAATGAAGCTTCGTTTTGTGTGTAGATTGAAAATATAACGACCATTCTGTAATAACACACACAACCAATCACAACTCATTTGGAACTGGCGATAGTAGATCGGACCGGATGTTATTTTACAGGGGGATACAATGTTATGCTGTAAAACATAAATTTTAATCTGGGCCCATTCTAACGCATGCGCATAAACGTTACCCAGATTCTATTTTACTGTGGACTAAAAAAAACATTACACCAGGAGATTATATATATTATTAATTATTCCTGTACAGCTACTAATATCATAGGTATGTTTATGTATCTAAGAGTTCACTTTCCACATGTAGCATTAACACCAAAGCTCCACATGCTGGACAAACCCATAGAAGCTCACGCTGTTGCTAAATTTACCACTAGAGGGCGACCTGAAGGTCGTAAGTACGATCGAGAAGGAAAGACACTCTAACTCCAACTCTAACTTGTGAGATTTAATTTGAGAGCTCGGAAATATACAAAAAATAAACATCAACGGTCAAATAAATAACGTCTAGTGATAGTAAATACCTTAAATTCTTTACTGTATAATTGTCATCTGTTTAAAATGGCTACAGCTGACAATATTTAGTAATATAAGTTAACCTCACTCAAATCCAACACTTGCCCCGTACCCTAGGTATCACCCATATCCAACTGCAGTGCAAGGACACAGCAACGACTGTATGTGTTGCATGATGACACATCGTAATGGCATTTTTCGATTGTTTACATAGTACAATTGTTTCCTGATTGGCTGTTTTGGTGTTGGAATGAACTTTTACATAGTAAACAAGTCACACTAATTTTGCATATTACTGATGGAATCATCTTGTCATGAACAAATCTAAATTAAGTCACCTCTAAGAATGTTCCCATCATATTTCAGACCAAGCTGCCCAGTGGGTTTTGGAGTTGAAGTTTTTTTTTTACCAAAAATCACATTTTTTTACCCAAAAGGGACATCTCGGTTGCAATCATTTTCATTTGAACAATTTCCCAACTAGATATCAGAAGTAACATCACTACCAAATATGAAAGCAATCGGCCCAGCATTTTTTTACTTTAACTTGTTTACACACACACACACACACACACAAACACACACACACACACACACATACACTTTGCCATGCCTATAGCACTACTGAATCTTATCAGTTCAATAAAAATTACATGAGCACCAAGAATAATTTTTATGTATAGTTCTTTTCTTCAACATTACTTGTAAACATGATATCAAAGGCCATTAACAATATACTTATCGCATTTAGTACTATGTGAAGGTGGTTGTCTTATGAAAACATGTGAATACCTACCTTATCATATCAAGAAGTTATCATCAAACATATTCTATGTCACATTGGAATAGGTGTATGCGTCACGTAATAGATACATAAAAGATTACCTCATTTAAACTCAACTTACTTCGTTATCTCTTTCTGCACCAGCATCCAGCAACAATTTAAAGATATCCAAATGTTGATTCTTAGCAGCATAATGTAGACTTGTTTTGTTCCTCTATAATTAAAAGAAAAAATTCATATTACTCTTTCTGTAATAAAAATGGATCATATCAATAATTACAATAATTATTGTAATCTTATCTTGTAAACAAATAAAATATTTTATTTCAACGTATTGTTATGTTGATTGATATTTTAAAATGTTCACAGAGAAAACACTTTATTGAAAACTAGATGAAATTTGTAACAATTACACTAAGTAGGTACAATAGAAGTGTTTATTTTGGTTAATATGTAATATGGATACTGTAAAGCAGATGAACATTGACTGTATTAATTTATCATAGCATACACTGTACATGTAGTACAAACACTGATGTATTAATTTATCATAGCATACACTGTACATGTAGTACAAACACTGATGTATTGATTTATCATAGCATACACTGTACATGTAGTACAAACACTGATGTATTAATTTATCATAGCATACACTGTACATGTAGTACAAACACTGATGTATTGATTTATCATAGCATACACTGTACATGTAGTACAAACACTGATGTATTAATTTATCATAGCATACACTGTACATGTAGTACAAGCACTGATGTATTAATTTATCATAGCATACACTGTACATGTAGTACAAACACTGATGTATTAATTTATCATACCATACACTGTACATGTAGTACAAACACTGATGTATTAATTTATCATAGCATACACTATACATGTAGTACAAACACTGATGTATTAATTTATCATAGCATACACTGTACATGTAGTACAAACACTGATGTATTGATTTATCATAGCATACACTGTACATATAGTACAAACACTGATGTATTAATTTATCATAGCATACACTGTACATGTAGTACAAACACTGATGTATTAATTTATCATAGCATACACTGTACATGTAGTACAAACACTGATGTATTAATTTATCATAGCATACACTGTACATGTAGTACAAACACTGATGTATTAATTTATCATAGCATACACTGTACATGTAGTACAAACACTGATGTATTGATTTATCATAGCATACACTGTACATATAGTACAAACACTGATGTATTAATTTATCATAGCATACACTGTACATGTAGTACAAACACTGATGTATTGATTTATCATAGCATACACTGTACATATAGTACAAACACTGATGTATTAATTTATCATAGCATACACTGTACATGTAGTACAAACACTGATGTATTAATTTATCATAGCATACACTGTACATATAGTACAAACACTGATGTATTAATTTATCATAGCATACACTGTACATGTAGTACAAACACTGATGTATTGATTTATCATAGCATACACTGTACATATAGTACAAACACTGATGTATTAATTTATCATAGCATACACTGTACATATAGTACAAACACTGATGTATTAATTTATCATAGCATACACTGTACATGTAATACAAACACTGATGTATTAATTTATCATAGCATACACTGTACATGTAATACAAACACTGATGTATTGATTTATCATAGCATACACTGTACATGTAATACAAACACTGATGTATTAATTTATCATAGCATACACTGTACATGTAATACAAACACTGATGTATTAATTTATCATATCATACACTGTACATGTAGTACAAACACTGATGTATTAATTTATCATAGCATACACTGTACATGTAGTACAAACACTGATGTATTAATTTATCATAGCATACACTGTACATGTAATACAAACACTGATGTATTTATTTATCATAGCATACACTGTACATGTAATACAAACACTGATGTATTAATTTATCATAGCATACACTGTACATGTAGTACAAACACTGATGTATTAATTTATCATAGCATACACTATACATGTAGTACAAACACTGATGTATTAATTTATCATAGCATACACTATACATGTAGTACACACACTGATGTATTAATTTATCATAGCATACACTGTACATGTAGTACAAACACTGATGTATTAATTTATCATAGCATACACTGTACATGTAGTACAAACACTGATGTATTAATTTATCATAGCATACACTGTACATGTAGTACAAACACTGATGTATTAATTTATCATAGCATACACTGTACATATAGTACAAGCACTGATGTATTGATTTATCATAGCATACACTGTACATGTAGTACAAACACTGATGTATTAATTTATCATAGCATACACTGTACATGTAGTACAAACACTGATGTATTAATTTATCATAGCATACACTGTACATGTAATACAAACACTGATGTATTAATTTATCATAGCATACACTGTACATATAGTACAAGCACTGATGTATTGATTTATCATAGCATACACTGTACATATAGTACAAACACTGATGTATTAATGTATCATAGCATACACTATACATGTAGTACAAACACTGATGTATTGATTTATCATAGCATACACTGTACATATAGTACACACACTGATGTATTAATTTATCATACCATACACTGTACATGTAGTACAAACACTGATGTATTAATTTATCATAGCATACACTGTACATGTAGTACAAACACTGATGTATTAATTTATCATAGCATACACTGTACATGTAGTACAAACACTGATGTATTAATTTATCATAGCATACACTGTACATGTAGTACACACACTGATGTATTAATTTATCATAGCATACACTGTACATGTAGTACAAACACTGATGTATTAATTTATCATAGCATACACTGTACATGTAGTACAAACACTGATGTATTGATTTATCATAGCATACACTGTACATATAGTACACACACTGATGTATTAATTTATCATAGCATACACTGTACATGTAATACAAACACTGATATATTGATTTATCATAGCATACACTGTACATGTAGTACACACACTGATGTATTAATTTATCATAGCATACACTGTACATATAGTACACACACTGATGTATTAATTTATCATAGCATACACTGTACATATAGTACACACACTGATGTATTAATTTATCATAGCATACACTGTACATGTAGTACAAACACTGATGTATTAATTTATCATAGCATACACTGTACATATAGTACACACACTGATGTATTGATTTATCATAGCATACACTGTACATGTAGTACAAACACTGATATATTGATTTATCATAGCATACACAGTACATATAGTACACACACTGATATATTGATTTATCATAGCATACACTGTACATGTAGTACAAACACTGATGTATTAATTTATCATAGCATACACTGTACATGTAGTACAAACACTGATGTATTAATTTATCATAGCATACACTGTACATGTAGTACAAACACTGATATATTGATTTATCATAGCATACACAGTACATATAGTACACACACTGATATATTAATTTATCATAGCATACACTGTACATGTAATACAAACACTGATGTATTAATTTATCATAGCATACACTGTACATGTAGTACAAACACTGATGTATTAATTTATCATAGCATACACTGTACATGTAGTACAAACACTGATGTATTAATTTATCATAGCATACACTATACATGTAGTACAAGCACTGATGTATTAATTTATCATAGCATACACTGTACATGTAGTACAAACACTGATGTATTAATTTATCATAGCATACACTGTACATGTAGTACAAACACTGATGTATTGATTTATCATAGCATACACTGTACATGTAGTACAAACACTGATGTATTGATTTATCATAGCATACACTATACATGTAGTACAAACACTGATGTATTAATTTATCATAGCATACACTGTACATGTAGTACAAACACTGATGTATTGATTTATCATAGCATACACTGTACATGTAGTACAAACACTGATGTATTAATAATATGTCAAATAATATCAAATCATAAAATATAAAATAGCACCAATGGCATTGTAGCACAACTATAAAGTTTTTAAAAATGTTTATCCATACTGATCCATGCTAGGTTTAGGTGTTTATTTGCTGAATGACTATCCAGATACCTATCCAACCATGTTGCTATCTTTGCGATATATGTGATCATTTGGCTGTTGCTATGGGTGTGGTCTTGTTGCTAGGTACATTTGCATACATTTTTTAACTTCATTCATTTTGTCTTTTTATTACAGTAACTTATTATTTTTGCAATAAACGTGATAATTTGGCTGTTCCTATGGGCGTGGTCTTGTTGCTAGGCACATTTACATCCATTTCTTAAATGTTTATTCATTTGTCTGTGAATCCCTGATGTTATCCTTGCAATATCCGTGATCATTTGGTTGTTACTATGGGCATGGGCTTGTTGCTAGGCACATTTACATACATTTTTTAAATGTTTGTTCATTTGTGTATTAATTCATGTAGTTATTTTTGCAATACACGTGATCATTTGGCAGTTGCTATGGGCATAGTCATGGTTGCTACTGATAATTGCATACATTTTTTTGAATGTTTACTGACTTGCCTACCACATGATGTAATTGGACCAAACTCTTCTGGCATTTGGTTGTTGCTAAGGGCGTGGTCATAGTTGCTAAGGCCAATTGTATCAAACTATTTGGAAGAAAGTCTGCATAATAACAATTATTGAAACATGTAACCAAATTTCAGTCATTGATCGAGTACTTCTTGAGATGTAAAATTCTGACCAAAATTCACCTTTATTGCATCTAATTTGCATATTACTGTTGAGATCATTATATTTTCAATAATTATTCATCTATATACACTTCCAGATGCATCCCCATTATATTTCAGCCCAATCTGCTCAGTAGTATTGGAATGAAAGATTTTTGATCAAAAAGACACATTTTTAGCCCTATATTACATATTACTGATGTAATTATTATGCAATGAGCATATCTTAAGTTACTTACCCCTGCATACATTCCCACCAAAATTTCAGGTATAAACTGTCCAGTAGTTTTGGAGTTTAAGTTGTTTGACCAAAAATCATATTGTTTGACCCAAAATGCACACCCTTATGTCCCAACTAGACACCAGAAGTAACATGACCACCAAATATCAAAGCAATTGGTCCAGCAGTTTTTTTTACTTTAAGTTTTTACACACACATACACACACACACCCACACAAACAGACAGACAGACAGACAGACAGACATACAGACAGACAGACAGACAGACAGACAGACAGACAGACAGACAGACAGACAGACAGACAGACAGACAGACAGACAGATAAACAGACAGACAGACAGACAGACAGACACTTTGTCATGCCTCTAGCACAACTGAACCTTATCAGTTCTAAAAATGATAAAATCAAGAAACTGATATATTTTATAAAGAGTTGTAATTTCGGGGTGTTTCACAGTCACTGATTTTCATCTGATTGTTATCATTTGCCCATAAGAGCACTGCAATACCGTTGTGTGTGCATAATATCCCACTCACTCATTTCATCATTTTAGTGTCTTATTTAACAACAAAAACATAAAAATATTTGATCTAAAAAAAACACATTAGTATTTATTAGAATACATAGTGATTTAGACCTACTACATTTAACAGTGGGACAATGGATCTTACTAAGAAAGGCCCAAGCGATACCCAATGGGAGATAGAATAACTGAACATCAGACCTACATTATCTACCAGAACAGACAAGGAAACCATTCAGTCAGAGGTTAATTTGAAGTTGCCAATGCAGCATAAAGCACTGGACGAACTCCTTGCATCACTGGGTAACAACGCCCTGAAAGACGAACTGGTAGACAGCAATATAAACAAAACCTCTCGTGCAAGTAATGTGAAAGGTGAGAATAAGCTACTATTAATACAAGACTTTATATCATCAAAAAAGGGATCATTTGATGTCTGTTATGAAACAGAAGTCATAAATGATGGCCAAACTAAACTTGTGGTGCGTTCGTCTACACAACAACAACAAAGCCAGATCAGGTTACACTCCCCCAATGGATTTCTGCAAACGTCCTTATACTGAGAACGCTTATTCAACATGGTCTATCGCAGGATGTAATCTTAATTAAGCTACCTCGAGCATACAATTAATATTGGTGACTATGCCTAATCATACATCACCAAATCTGTCATCATGTTTTAGGACTTAAAATATAGGAAGAACCAGGCTTTGGCAACCTTGCCATAGAGAACGGTTGACCTCCACATGTCACTCTATGACCACCTCTCCCACAAAAAACTAAACCTACGATAAAATCACGCTCTTTCGACCCTACTGGCAAGGAAATGTGTTTTGATTTCCAAAACACAATTGGCTGTCATAGGAAAGGACACAACACAATCACAGTCTAAGTTGGAATAAAGTTGTTAAACTGAAACTGCGACAACCACTCACTTTCCTATGAATTCAAATCAACTCAGTTACACGAACCTTATCTCTAAATCAAAACAAATTAAACGACTTTTGTAACACAATATTTCTGGTAAACCAAACTTACTACAGGACCTGTGTAACACCAACTACAAAGCCTGGTTACAGAAGTACCTACATATAAAAGACTAGCATATGCAGAGACAACAAAGTGCACTTACAGTTCACAATGAACAGCTTACCTGTGTTTTTATTTGTACTTTGGTATCCAGCCAGTGCCATGCAGTCAACTTAATGTGTGCCATAATGCAGTGTTCCTACCTTAAAGCAAACTGGTACACCAGGATACTTTAATATTATCAGATTACTACACACCGAGGCTGGTTTACCCAACCCACTGGAAGACAACTGGCTCCTTGATATTGTGAAACGTGGCATCTCTCGTGGTAATGGATCACCACCAAAGCAAAAACTCCCTATAACACCCACAATTTTATTAGACATTCATACACAGTGGGATTTAATCATTCCGTTCAATGCAACATTCTAGTCAGTCTGCCTAGTAGCCTTCTTCACATTCACAAGAAAGTCTACACTGTTACAACAAATGGCCTAACTACCAGCAGATGTTAAATATTTCCACAGGTTGGACATCTCGTTATATACAGATTATGCTATCTTAAGCATAAGACATACCAAGATGATTCAGTACAGACAACGTGTATTACAATTGTCATTACATGCTATTCCTAATTCTTTTCTTTGTCCAATTGCATCCATTAAACACATACTCCATCTCTGCCCTTCAATCAAAACAACCAGCCATTTGTTCTCATATGGTTACTCAAAATAGTGATTTCAAAACCCTCAGTTAACACTAACCCACACAAATTTCACTAAATCATTAAAAGTGGAACTAATTAGTTGTGGATACAAGTCATCACAATACTCAGGTCATTCTTTCCATAGAAGTGGAGCCACTTTTACATTTAGGGATACCATCAATTCTTATCAAGAAACAATTTGACTGGCGATCCAATGCCTTTGAACTTTATACAATTGCTAACAATGACACTAAGCTTAAGGTCACAAAATCCTTTGCATTAGCCTTATCTTAATTATGACGTGGACAAGTGAAACTGCAACTTGTACATAGTGTTAGTTCACTGTGTCAATGTAGGGGGTTTTCAGAATTGACCACATTTGCTGTTTGTCAACATATAAATAAGTTGTTTGATAGTCATTTAAGTGTAATTATGATGAAAATATCCTGGCCATGCCCTTCTATATCAACTAATAGGCCAAACATGTGCTCACTTAATGAAAAAATATTAATGCTTTGACTTTGAATATTGTAAATTCTATTGTTTATACATCTAGATATGAGGAGCTCAAAATTGGATTCATTTCAACCATAAAGTCTATGTAACACAAAAAATAAACTTGTCTTAACCGGCTTTGGGTCTAACCAAGGTTTCACCAGATAATCCAACATCATATTTAACCATGGTCAAACATGTTCATCAATGATCCCCAAAAAATTCAGCTGTGCCTTATACACCACGGTGGACCATGATTGACTGTGGTTTTGCATCATGGAATTTTGACAGTGAATGACATGGTGCCAATTACCAAGCATAGTCAACCATGGTTACTACTACAGTCAGAACACGGTCAACCATGGTAATTGACCATAGTGAACCAAGTTCTGACCATAGTTAACCATGTTGTAGAAAGCAGGAATTGATAGACTTACCCAAGATTCATTTGTATCGTTCACACCATTCACACCATTCTCCAAGCAGGATTTAACCTTCTCTATATTTCCACTCCCAGCAGCAATGAGAAACTAATATAAAACAAACATATGTAATGTTTAGACTAATTTACACCCTTTTTACAAATTATGTCAAAATGAAATCAAAAAGTTGCTTCCTGTAAACACAGTGTTAATAATATCTTAATATTTCCTTTTAGATGACAGTGAATATGTATGTCAATAACTTAAAGTAAATATTAATACCTAAGGTAATTACCTATTATGTCAATAACTTACAGTAAATATGAATACATAAGGTAATTACCTATTATGTTAATAACTTACAGTAAATATGAATACATAAGGTAATTACCTATTATGTTAATAACTTACAGTAAATATGAATACATAAGGTAATTACCTATTATGTCAATAACTTACAGTAAATATGAATACATAAGGTAATTACCTATTATGTTAATAACTTACAGTAAATATGAATACATAAGGTAATTACCTATTATGTTAATAACTTACAGTAAATATTAATACCTAAGGCGATTACCTATTATGTCATATTGTATGAGGTGAGATTAGTGCCAAAACACTTGTCTTAACATTATTTTAAGTTAACATTTTCATTTTATTCTCCCATTTTGTCTCCATTTTTATCTCATTGTTTTTACATTTTTATTTCAACCTCTAATTTTGATTGCATTTTTATCTCATTTTGTTCAAATTTTTATTTTAACCTCTCATTGTGTTTGCATTTTTATTTAATTGTGTTCACATTTTTTTTCATTTTTATCTCATTGTGTTTGCATTTTTATTTCAACCTCTCATTTTGTTTGCATTTTTATCTCATTTTGTTCACATTTTTATTTCAACCTCTCATTTTGTTTGCATTTTTATCTCATTGTGTTCGCATTTTTATTTCAACCTCTCATTTTGTTTGCATTTTTATCTAATTGTGTTCACATTTTTATTTCAACCTCTCATTTTGTTTGCATTTTTATCTCATTGTGTTCACATTTTTATTTCAACCTCTCATTTTGTTTGCATTTTTATTTAATTGTGTTCACATTTTTTTTCATTTTTATCTCATTGTGTTTGCATTTTTATTTCAACCTCTCATTTTGTTTGCATTTTTATCTCATTTTGTTCACATTTTTATTTCAACCTCTCATTTTGTTCAATTTTTATTCCAACATTTCATTATGTTTGCATTTTTATCTCATTGTGTTTGCATTTTTATTTCAACCTCTCATTTTGTTTGCATTTTTATCTCATTTTGTTCACATTTTTATTCCAACATCTCATTGTGTTTGCATTTTTAATTCAACCTCTCATTTTGTTTGCATTTTTATCTCATTTTGTTTGCATTTTTATTTCAACCTCTCATTTTGTTTGCATTTTTATCTCATTTTGTTCACATTTTTATTTCAACCTCTCATTTTGATTGCATTTTTATCTCATTGTGTTTGCATTTTTATTTCAACCTCTCATTTTGTTTGCATTTTTATCTCATTTTGTTCACATTTTTATTTCAACCTCTCATTTTGTTCACATTTTTATTCCAACATTTCATTGTGTTTGCATTTTTATCTCATTGTGTTTGCATTTTTATTTCAACCTCTCATTTTGTTTGCATTTTTATCTCATTTTGTTCACATTTTTATTCCAACATCTCATTGTGTTTGCATTTTTAATTCAACCTCTCATTTTGTTTGCATTTTTATCTCATTGTGTTTGCATTTTTATTTCAACCTCTCATTGTGTTTGCATTTTTATTTAATTGTGTTCACATTTTTTTTCATTTTAATCTGTGTTTGCATTTTTATTTCAACCTCTCATTTTGTTTGCATTTTTATCTCATTGTGTTTGCATTTTTATTTAAATCTCCCATTTTGTTTGCATTTTTATTTCAACCTCTCATTTTGTTTGCATTTTTATTCCAACATCTCATTGTGTTTGCATTTTTATCTCATTGTGTTTGCATTTTTATCACATTTTGTTCACATTTCTATTCCAACATCTCATTATTTGCATTTTTATCTCATTGTGTTCACATTTTTATTTCAACCTCTCATTTGTTTGCATTTTTATCTAATTGTGTTCACATTTTTATTTCAATCTCTCATTTTGTTTGCATTTTTATCTCATTGTGTTTGCATTTTTATTTCAACCTCTCATTTCGTTTGCATTTTTATCTAATTGTGTTCACATTTTTATTGTTATTATTATCATTATTACTATTTTAATGTTGCATAAGTACACTTTAAGGCCTGTCCCGCAATCTTTTACACAAAATGGCTGGTACAAATGGTTTGACACGGGCTAATGAACTGCTAGCAATTACTGATTCCCTTCGATTGTCATCCCAAGTTGGATCATTAGTCCAAGAACATGAAGAAAAAAACTGTGTTCTCAACAACACCCAATCATCGGGTAGAATGTTCGATTGAACTGAATACTCCAAAATATGTCCATGGAAACAACATAATATATCTATATGCCTATAATAGCCATAGCCATAGTATGATAAGTGAAACTGTGACTGATGAAGAGACCCTATAGTTGGTTTCAAAATGTTCATCTAGAAGGATCAACTATTAAGCTTACCGAACATATCGCTAAAAGTTTCCCTACACAAACCAACCCAAAATTGTAAGGGTTCCAACCTGTACATAGCAACCACACGGCTGGTTAACTCTAACCAAAATACCATACAACCTGGATGAATTTTGTCCATGTTCGGAGCCCCATCCCCCTCTTATACATAGCTGTAGAACATTTTATAACCTCAACTTTTCTTGAACCTTGAGATGTTTGGCAAATTTCTACACCACCAGCATTTTCGATTTTGGGATACGCATCACTCAAAAACTCAATCACCTCCAAGCTATTTAAATTTACAGGCATGTGTAATTTTTTTCTCACCAAGGCCAGCTTTCACCAATTCCCTCTTTTCCTGCAAAGTAGGAACCCAATCCTAACGCGACCCAAACGTGTGGCCAAGTTGGACGCCCGGCTGGTCGACTCCATGAGCGGGATGCAGATGCAGTGCCCTCACAGACCTGCCATGACGAGGACGACTCCTAGAACGAAAACACCTACTAAACTCCCTCCTTAGCACTTGTGTCTCCGTTGTTGGAGTAGCTGTAGTCATAATCTGGGCACGGGTTGGCGGTGTCTATAGAGCTTGGCATGATTGGACATTGCGTGGAGAGTCCCCAACATGCCCGACGCTCGATTGTGATTGAGAGACGGTGGGTGATGTGATCAAAGGGGGTAGCGGCGTTCTTCCACCGGATAGAGCTTGTCTAAGCAAGCTGCTGGCCTCATTCAGTGCCTGACATGCCTCAGATATCATGGCACTGTTCAGAGAAGCAAATCCATCTGTACTAGAAGTATTGGAGTGGCCGCTGCCCCAATTCAACGATGACCAGACGATATTTTCAACCACGGAAACATGTGCCCTTTAACTTAGTACTTTATTATCACAGATGATTGAAAGTTTCACGAAAGCGTGACACTGAACAAAGAGTCCAGTCACCTTTAAGTACAGGTGTCAAAAACTTCCTAAATCTGTCCAACGAACTAAAACGATAGCGAAAGTATTTATTTCGGGTAAAATTTAAGAATTTCACACTGACAGGAAAGCCAACTCTAGGCTAGGGAGATACATAAATTATGATAATGAGATAGATAATAAAAATGTGAACACAATGACAACCAAATAAAAATGTGAACACAATTAGATAAAAATGCAAACAAAATGAGAGGTTGAAATAAAAATGCAAACAAAATGGGATGTTGAAATAAAAATGCAAACACAATGAGATAAAAATGCAAACAAAATGAGAGGTTGAAATAAAAATGCAAACAAAATGAGAGGTTAATATAAAAATGCAAACACAATGAGATGTTGGAATAAAAATGTGAACACAATGAGATAAAAATGCAGACAAAATGAGAGGTTGAAATAAAAATGCAAACACAATGAGATAAAAATGCAAACAAAATGAGAGGTTGAAATAAAAATGCAAACAAAATGAGAGGTTACAATAAAAATGTGAACACAATGAGATAAAAATGCAAACAAAATGAGAGGTTGAAATAAAAATGCAAACAAAATGAGAGGTTGAAATAAAAATGCAAACACAATAAGATAAAAATGCAAACAAAATGGGAGATTTAAATAAAAATGCAAACACAATGAGATAAAAATGCAGACAAAATGAGAGGTTGAAATAAAAATGCGAACACAATAAGATAAAAATGCAAACAAAATGGGAGATTTAAATAAAAATGCAAACACAATGAGATAAAAATGCAAACAAAATGAGAGATTGAAATAAAAATGTGAACACAATTAGATAAAAATGCAAACAAAATGGGAGATTTAAATAAAAATGCAAACACAATGAGATGAAAATGCAAACAAACTGAGAGGTTGAAATAAAAATGCAAACAAAATGGGAGATTTAAATAAAAATGCAAACACAATTAGATAAAAATGCAAACAAAATGAGAGGTTGAAATAAAAATGTGAACACAATTAGATATAAATGGAGACAAAATGGGAGAATAAAATGAAAATGTAAACTAAAAAAAATACCGCCAATGGCGTTGTACCACAACTGTACAGTTTCTAATAGTTTATCCATATGCTAGTCCATGCTAACAATAAGTGGTCATTTGTTGAATAACTATCCAGTTGCCTATCCAACCATGTTGCTATCTTTACGATATATGCTATCATTTGGCTGTTGCTATGGGCGTGGTCATGTTGTTAGATATATTTGCATACATTTTTGTATCTTTTTGTTCACTTGTGTATGAATTCCTGATATTATCTTTGCAATATTCGTGATTATTTGGCTGTTGCTATGGGCGTGGTCTTGTTGCTAGGCATATTTACATACATTTTTTGAATGTTTATTCATATGTCTTTCTATTCCTGTTGTTATCTTTGCAATATAGGTGATTATTTGACTGTTGCTATGGGCGTGGTCTTGTTGCTAGGCACATTTGCATACATTTTTTGGATGTTTGTTCATATGTCTTTCTATTCCTGTTGTTATCTTTGCAATATAGGTGATTATTTGACTGTTGCTATGGGCGTGGTCATGTTGCTAGGCAAATTTACATACATTTTTGAATGTTTATTCAATTGTCTATTAATTCCTGTTGTTATCTTTGTGAAATACACGACCGTTTGGCTGTTGCTATGGGCGTGGTCATGGTTGCTAGGGTATTTGCACACATTTTTTGAATGTTTACTCACTTGCCTACCAGATGATGTTGTTATTTGACCAAAATATACTGCCATTTGGTTGTTGCTAAGGGTGTGGTCATGGTCGCTAGGGCCAATTTTGTCAAAATGGTTTGAAGAAAATCTGCATAATTACACTTTCAGAAACATCTCACCAAGTTTCAGACTCATTGACCAAGTACTTTTTGAAATATAAGTTTTTGACCAAAAATGAACATTTTTACACCTAATTTGCATATCACTCATGGAATCATTGTATGTTTAATATTTCTTCGTCCATACATCCCTAGATACATTCCCATTAAATTTCAGCCCAATCTGCTCAGTACTTTTGGAATTATAGATTTTTAACCTAAAAGACACATTTTTAGCCCCAATTTGCATATCACTGATGGAATCATCATGTCATGAACAAATCTTACTTTACATCCCCTTAAGAATGTTCCCACCAAATTTCGCACCAATCTGCCCAGTAAATTCTGAGTTTAAGTTTTTTGACCAAAAACCACATTTTTTGACCCAAATCACACACCTGTGATGCGATCATTTTGATTTGAACAATTTCCCAACTAGACACCCAAGGTAATGGACCCACCAAATATAATGGCAATCGGTTCAGCGGTTTTTGACTTTAAGTTGTTTACACACACACACACACACACACACACACACACACACACACACACACACACACACACACACACAGACAGACAGACAGACAGACAGACAGACAGACGCCGGGCGATCCCTATAGCACTACTGAACCTCAGTTCAGTTGTGCTAATAATGTTAAGACAAGTGTTTTGGCATTAATCTCACCTCATAGTAGTGTCCATGGTAGTTTAGTACCTACATTTGGGTTTCTTTGTATAGTTCAGTGGTACATTGCAAATTCTATATCAATTATTTGATTGTTAATTGGATCACATTATTACATGAGCACAAGACACAGTGTGATCTCAAGGAAGCCATCACAGGTGAAATACATTAAAGTGAAATGTTAGATGTCAGACTGACAAAGGAATCTTTGTCTTTGCGTTAACACTGTTACTGTATTAAAATGAGCCATTTTAGCTCTATGTTGTGAATGTATTTCGGTAGTTAATTTGTATATTCCTTTTATAGTGGAAATAAGTGGAATTAACAAACTATAGTAAAAACCTAAATTAGATTTTGTCAAAGCTTTACAATGCCGTCGATTGATATTTGAAAAATGTTGTGCCAATGGCGTTGTACCACAACTGTACAGATTTTTAAAATGTTTTGCACATGGATACAGTATAGGTATTGATTTTTACCCCTAATTTGAATGTCACTGATGGGATCATCATGTCGTGAACACTTCTTAATTTAAACACCCTTAAGAATGTTCCCATCAAATTTCACACCGATCTGCCCAGTAGTTTTTGTTTTTTGACAAAAAATAACATTTTTTATCCAAATCATACACCGGTGGTAAGATCATTCTCATCTGAACAATTTCCCAACTATACACCCAAGTAAATACACCCAGTGGATTTTGACTTTAAGTTGTTCACACACATCCACACACATCCACACAGACAGACAGACAGACAGACAGACAGACAGACAGACAGACAGACAGACACTTGGTGATGCCTATAGCACTACTGAACCTTATCAGTTCAGTTGTGCTAAAAAAACATACATTCTCATAGCTTTTGACTTTAAGTTGTTCACACACACATCAACACACACACACATACACACACATTCCTTGATGCCTATAGCACTACTAAACCTAGTTCAGTTGTGCTAAAAAAAACATACATCATCAGCTTACCCCCCCCCCCTCCCACCCACACCAACATTTGAAATCATACAGAGATCACTTCCATCATGCAGTCTCCAGCATTATGAATTCTACTTGTATCCAGCCCTATTTGAGTGAATACCACATAAACTGTATCCATATCATGTATTGGAACACAGTATCCAGTATTGTATCCAGCCCTATTTGAGTGAATACCACACAAACTGTATCCATATCATGTATTGGAACACAGTATCCAGTAGTGTATTCCACATTGAATTCTGGTGGAAACTGCACTGGAATTATTTAGGCTAGCTTCTATAACTGTATTCTGATGTTCCATCTCTATTGGAATACACTGCCTTTATTGTACATGGATTCTGGTAGTCTCCATTATGTATTGTGAAGAATTCTACTGGATACTACCAGTATCCGTAATAGTATAAACCTCAATACACTATGTATGTATACTGGGCCAATTCACAAAGTGTAAGAATGAACAAATTTGAGACCTTGACCTTTGACCTTGAGGGTCAAGCATTAAATCAAGCCAATTTGTCTATCACAGACACATTGTATTTTCTGAGGGTTGTGTCTTCAACGAAGACTAAAAGATAGTTTGCATTGGATAATATGGGGGTAGACACTTGAATGGGCTCTTTATTAGTTTTGAGTTATGCAGAAAATAGTGTTTTTTAATTATCAATATTGTTGCCACTCAGTAAAAGTGATATGAGCTCCAAAAATAATGATTGTGTATAGTTCTTTTCTTCAAGATTACTTGTAAACAAGAAATTTGCAATATGTAAATACCTAAATGTGTATATGATAGGCAGGACTTGTCTTGACTTTGATAATTGACCCTGAAGGTGATTGCGATAAATGAATTGGCTTTTTAATTAAGAAAGTCCTAACATTAACAATACCATTGTGATACTATCATAGGCCATTAACAATACCATTGTGATACTATCATAGGCCATTAACAATACCATTGTGATACTATCATAGGCCATTAACAATACCATTGTGATACTATCATAGGCCATTAACAATACCATTGTGATACTATCATAGGCCATTAACAATACCATTGTGATACTATCATAGGCCATTAACAATACCATTGTGATACTATCATAGGCCATTAACAATACCATTGTGATACTATCATAGGCCATTAACAATACCATTGTGATACTATCATAGGCCATTAACAATACCATTGTGATACTATCATAGGCCATTAACAATACCATTGTGATACTATCATAGGCCATTAACAATACCATTGTGATACTATCATAGGCCATTAACAATACCATTGTGATACTATCATAGGCCATTAACAATACCATTGTGATACTATCATAGGCCATTAACAATACCATTGTGATACTATCATAGGCCATTAACAATACCATTGTGATACTATCATAGGCCATTAACAATACCATTGTGATACTATCATAGGCCATTAACAATACCATTGTGATACTATCATAGGCCATTAACAATACCATTGTGATACTATCATAGGCCATTAACAATATACTCATCGGATTTAGCGCTATGGCAAGGTGGTCATCCTATGAAAACATGTGAGTATTTACCTTATCAAATAAAAAAGTTATAGTCAAACACATTAAATAATAACACATTGGAATGGTTGACATGTACACATCATATAATTGATAAATAACATATTAGCTAATCAAAACTCAACCTACTTCTCCAACTGCATCTATTTTGGCACCAGCTTCCAGCAACAATTTACAGATATCAAAATGTCCACTGTCAGCAGCATAAAGTAGACTTGTCCTCTTGTACTGTAATTAAATAATACAAAACATATTACTCTTTCTGTTATAATAATGTATCATATCAATAATCACGATTGTAATCTTATTGTGTAAACAAATAATACATTTTTTGAATGTTTATTCACTTGTCTATTAATCCCTCTTGTTATCAGTGTGAAATAAACCACTTTTTGGCTGTTGCTATGGGCGTGGTCATGGTTGCTAGGGATATTTGCATATATTTTTGAATGTTTATTCAATTGCCTATTAATCCCTGTTATCATTACAACATCAGTGATCATTTGGCTGTTGCCATGGGTGGGGTCTTGTTGCTAGGCATATTTGCATACATTTTTCGACCGTTTGGCTGTTTCTAAGGGCGTGATTATTGTTGCTAGGGTTATTTGGATACATTTTTTGAATGTTTACTCACTTGCCTATCAAATGATGTTGTTATTTAATCATAATATACTGCCATTTGGTTGTTCCTAAGGGCATGGTCATGGTTGCTAGGGCAATTGTGTCAAAATCATTTGATGAAAGTCTGCAGGATATCACTTCTTAAAACATCATACCAAGTTTCAGTCTCATTGACCAAGTACTTTTTGAGATACAGTTATTGACCAAAATTCACATTTTTACACCGAATTTGCATATCACTGATGAGATCATAATATGCCTAATATTTCTTCATCTATACACCTCCAGATGCATCCCTATTAAATTTCAATGAAATTTCTGCCCAATAATTGTGGAGTTTGAGTTTTTTGACCAAAAATCACATTTTTGACCCAAGTCACACACCGGTGGTGGTAAGATCATTTTGATTTGAACAATTTCCCGACTAGACACCCAATGTAATACACACACACACATCCACACAAACAGACAGACGGATGGACAGACAGACAGACAGACAGACAGACAGACAGACAGACAGACAGACAGACACTTTGCCAAGCCTATAGCACTACTGAACCTTATCAGTTCAGTGCTAAACATTGATATGTTATTTAGAATCAACAAAGGAATCATGGTATATATTATACTGGTATATGAATGAGTATCAAATGATCAGTGGAAAAATGTTGATGTGGTTTATTACTATTACACTATATGTATCATAACACAGATATACTTAAGAACAGTCACTACTACAAAGACAATGGCAAGTACATTGAAGACTTGTTTTAAGCCATTTGCATTGTCCACTCTGATCCTCTCTATGTAGGATAAGCATTACCTTCTTTGGAGAAAGACCCTCCAGTGCTCTACCTTTCAGGGCCAAAGTTGAATTGTCTGCATGTATGATTGAGAAATGCCTGGCTGAGTGTACACTCATACAGCAGGACTACAAATGGATATATGTGTTGCAACCAGTCATAGCTGTTATGTCATTATATAGTCTCTAGCTAAATCATCTGGTGTTACACTTAATCATGAAATGAAACTCTTTATATTCTGAAATTAGCTGTAATGACAATCAATTATCTGCCACCCCTTGAGACATAGTTGTGCCATTCTATAGTTTCCCTTCCAAGATGCAAAATATAGTGTGGTGTAAACATTGTGTCTTTTTTGATAATTACATCTACACCAGATTTGATGTAAATGTATAGTTTGACCAACTGCAAACATTAAAACTATTATCTTTTCCCAAGATGGTTGTGATGTATATTAAGTCTTTCACATTAGATCTATGAAATAACTGTACAATGTAAAAACCACATTGGGTGTAGGAATGGTGATCACAGTCTCGTTATCATTATTTGGTATTAAGGCACTTCCATAAATTAAAAATAGTGTCAATAAAATATTTTGTATCACAACTAATCAAATGTATATATGGTTCAATTTGCATACATTAATCAAAGCAATTGAAAGTATTGCTGGATAGCACATAATGAAATGTTGAAATTAATTACCAAGCCTGTATGTGTAACCACCGTAAATACAGAATAAAAAACAGGAAATCAAATCTGACTGACTAACACTCAACTCCACAGCCGTGCCATAGAGCATAGGGTATATGGAAACACCCATGATGAAACATGGAAGTCATTAACTTGATGTCCATTGGAAATAAAATTATGTATCGGTCAAAGGATTCAGCTTCAGAATTGTTTTTGTCAAATAAAACCGCTCAGATGTTATGATTTACATACCACTGACACCATTTTGACAAGTTCAGTTATGAACAAATGAGCATCAAATCCTGGCAGGCTTGTAGGTTATTTAGCCAAACATAATTACATTAAGTTTATTTTTTTCATGTTTTATTGTAAAGGTAGGAGAAATATATGTTTGAAATTGACTACAAACTGACTATTCAGATTAAAACTAATTTAACAATATATCTATCAGATTTAGCGCTCTGATAGATAACTAACTTTTAGAGAATTGTATGCAATCATTGAAAAGTCTATAAAATATGGGAGACCAGTTAGGACAGCAATTGTGACTTGGAAACTGTGGCTCGTAAAACTGTGACATCTTGACCATGAATCCATTCTCGCAAGCCAGAGTTATTATTTCTATGTGCGAGGCTCGTTAATAACGTTGCCGTAAACAGACCGTGGTTTGCAACGATGTGGGAGGCTCGTTAAGAACGTTGCCATAAAACAGGCCGTGGTTTGCGACGATGTGGGAGGTTCGTTAAGAACGTTGCCATAACAGAGGCCGTGGTTTGCGACGATGTGGGAGGCTCGTTAAGAACGTTGCCGTAAAACAGGCCGTGGTTTGCGGCGATGTGGGAGGTTCGTTAAGAACGTTGCCGTAAAACAGACCGTGGTTTGCGATGATGCCATGACTCATGATAATGTCTAACTTCTATGCATCATAGCATGGATTTATTA
Organism: Glandiceps talaboti; assembly: GCF_964340395.1. Classification (NCBI taxonomy): domain Eukaryota; kingdom Metazoa; phylum Hemichordata; class Enteropneusta; family Spengelidae; genus Glandiceps; species Glandiceps talaboti. The sequence continues at coordinate 199,360 of NW_027554288.1, forward strand.
TTGAGTTTAGTTTAGTTTAGTTCAGTAAAAAAACTATATCGACAGTTTGTGTACGACTGAGACGTGATGAGATAAATCCATTCCTACTTGGTATACATTGCATAGCTCACCGTTTGGCGCAATGTACAAGTCAGGCCGCCGAGAAAGTGCCGTATCTGAGGAAATACCAGCAAAGTCTCACTGATATATACTTATCACTTTTCAAGATCAGCCGTACACACTGAAACAGTGAAATAAATACAAGTTATCCTCAACGATCCCTGTCTGAAATACCTGTCTGAAATACATAGAAGTTCATGAAGTACGGTGGTTCTCCTTCTACTCTGCCCTTGAAACTATATATCGCACGTGTGGATCGCTCGTAACGTATTTCGAAGAACAAGCTGAGAAATTCCCTACTGCAAAAGGTTTGGCAAAGACTATGCGTCAGTATGAATTCGTTGCTACAATGCACCTACTCATGGATGTAATTCCTGTCCTTACTCACCTCAGTATAGTATTTCAAGCATCAGACATTGATATAGCGATCGTACAAGCCTCACTACAAATTACGACTACGCAGTTAGAAGGATTAGTTACAGATAACGGAAAATTTCTCTCTGATCTTGAGAAAATGAAGGAAACTGACAAGTATGTCGTTTGTGGTCATGACATTAAAACAACACCTAATGTGGTAAAATACTTCGCTAACTTTAGGCGTGACTTTATTCAGATCATCCTAGAAAACCTAAGGCTGCTTTCACAAAAACTTGTTAGGGGGGGGGGGGGGGGGGGAGATCTTTTGTAAAACCCTAATTTTTTTTTCAAGTACCCCCCTGCCATATTCCGAAATTTTTCAAGTACCCCCCCCCCCCACCTACCAAAGCACCAAATATTTCAAGTACCCCCTACCCGAATAAAAATTTTTTTGGAATACTCTTCCTGTGCGTTAAAATTCCATACCAAGTACAAAACTGTACATAATACACTTAATCCCAACTTTGTCCATTTTATATATAATCAATTTGTATATTGTGTATATATATATATATACACAAACACCAGTTAAAACAAAATGATGTTATGTTAACCAGTGCATTGCCTTTCCAAAAAACATATACTTGTAAATAAATTACACTTTGAATAACTCTTGTAAGATGATGATGATGATGATGATGATGATGATGATGATGATGATGATGATGATGATGATGATGATGAAGAAAAAGGAGAAGATGGAGAACCCTTTCAAACATAAATCAAGTAGATCAAGTGGAATATCAGTCTTTCCTTTGTAATGTTTTAGAAGAGGAGGAAGAAGATGACGATTTGGATGATGATGATTTGAATGATGTTGATGATGATTTATGACTGACAATGCCTAGTGCAATATTGACATGAAAAGATAATTTATTTGTTAATTTTTTAAATTAGTATGTTTGTGTATTATTATTATTATTATTATGTGCTGCTTCAGATATGTTTTTAACAGAGATATGTTTTAAGCATTCCAAAAAAAATCCATAGTTTGTGCAAACACTACTTTATGAAAATGTTTATTGAGACTATATTGGAGTATTTGCTCATATTGTTTCAGTTCACTACCTCATTCCTGTCATATATCTTTAGGGTAACTTTATATTGAGAGTTATGTCAAAGTTTAATTTATCTTTATATTTACAAGTAATAGTATATTCATGCAAAGTTGAAAAGTATGTGCAAATAACTTATTTTACTTTTTCTCTGTTAACTCAGCTTGTGAGATATTGTCTTCTGTTTCACATGTAGCAGACTTTGCCAATATGCTAATTTTAGGAAATATTTAGAATGTGTTATTTAAAGTTTATGTTGAAAATTATAGTCATATCTATAGGATGAAAAAATACCTTGCACAGAAGTTTTTGATTCTTGTCAAGTATGTTTTAGTGCAGGTGCATCTTTTACATTTTGATGGCAGGCTGAGATGAACATTTTCCAACTTTTTTTTTTTTTTAACTTCCAAGAGCTGCAAATGTAAAATGTTGTCTGTCATATTTGTCTGTCATTTAATACTAGTAAGAATTTACATGGAAAAGTTACATATCATTGTGATAACCACAAACCAAAACACAGTCATGTCACAACGAATATTTTCAGTACAGTATAAAGGTAATTTCACATATTAAATGAACCAAATTTCAGTAGATAGTAGTGTACATGAAAGACACTGGTATTTTCAGACAAAAAACAATCTGTACCACTCAATTCGCCCATTTCAATTTATCATTACATTAACAGTTTCTTAAAAGAAAATTTAAAATTTGACTGTTTTTGTTTTTCATTTTACTAACTTGTGAGCAACTGTTGTTTGTAGCTGCTGTTGTTGTTGTTGTTGTTGTTGTTGTTGTTGTTGTTGTTGTTGTTGTTGTTGTTGTTGTTGAAAAAGGAAGACCAACATTTTAAAAGCTTATTTTCCCATGTCTGAAAAGTCATGATGTCAATTTATTTTCAGGTATCCCCCCCCCCCTACAACCCATAACATTTTTTTCAGGTACCCCCCCCCCCACACACACACACTATATATTTTCAAGTCGTTCCCCCCCCCCCCGAACAAGTTTTTGTGAAAGCAGCCTAAGTGAGAGATTTCCTCAACAATGAACCGAGTTAATAAATGCATTCGCTGTTCTAGCCATGCGGCCGCTATCATTTTTGTCCAAAGATGAACTTGGTAAAGCTTGCTAAAATAACTCTTATATTACCTATCCAAACTGCAGATTGTGAACGCGAGTTTTCCATTCAGAATAAGATCAAAACAAACATTCGAAATAGACTTGAACCTGATAGACTGGATGTCTTATCACTGATATCAGCTGAGGGACCACTGATTGACATGTTCCCATGCGAGGAGGCTCTTAAAGAATGGAAAACAGCAAAACAAAGACGCATAGAGAAAAAAATAGTGACTTTTTGTGTAGGGTCTATGCTTTACTGTGGATAATTTACAAAGATAATCAGTCAGCAATTGTTTTAACAATTAAACAGGCATCACGTTGGAGAGAGATGTGTTTATCAAAAGTCAGTGGGATACACTTTGATACAATTATCAAAGTAACCATTATGAAGTCATGAACTCATCAAGTCTTGAACAGTACATTGACAATGATTGACAGTAACAATGAACAACAGTTAGTCAGCTGTAGTTATAGAAAATATGACTCCACTCTAATCAGTTTTCACATTTGTATGTAAACACTGAAACTAGATTGGTGCAGGATTAAACTTACCTGTAATTGTGTTATATATGAGTGTTTTATTGAGTTTGTTATAGACTAGTACATTTGGTGTAATGATAAATTTTGTGATGTCCCACACAAACAAAAATAAGATGACCCAGAAAAATGCAAGTCTCGGGACACAATGTCCCACTCTGAGAAAAAGCTGGCTGCAACACTGCTGCTACAAGAAAAAATGTCTTGGCAGGGAAATGATGCACAAGTTCAAGTGTACAGTTCAACCTGCTAGTACCTCTCCAACACGGACACTTGTCAAATCATGACAAACATTTTCAAACACATATCAGGGACCAGTCAGTTTCATTTGTCTGTGGTACATATATATATTTGTTCTTGTCTCACTTTCTTTCATAATTTTTGTAAATATTACTTCATGTAAGGGTTCAAACATAATCTACATAAATTATACAAATACATGTTTTACCTAGCTACCACACTAGTTACAGAACATGCCATGTAAATGTTTGGCTGTTTCACAATCAGTGCTTCACTTATCTTACACTTTGAACTTGAAGGTTTTGTAATTGGTAATCTTCATACTATTAGATAGTTTATAAAAGAACTTAATCTAAATTGTTCTAGTCTCTTCAGTATGAATTTGTCAGAAGGGATGAATATACTTCCTATTTCGGACACTACATGTATCGACACTACAAAATAACCAAATTCAAGTTTCTATTGTACACTAGGTATGACCTCCTAAAGTTCTCTATCATATCAGTGACTTTACTATATATGCAATATCAATGCCCCTATACCAATGTTACAGGCCCATTTTTATAACATGGAAAACTTATTTAAAAAGGTTATATTTACTTTAGCTTTTCGATGCTTGGCAATATATATCTCAAAGGCTATGAATAACCTAAAAATTACCTAAATAGAAACAAAAAACTCCAGATCTGCCAGGGGTGAAACCCCTTGGACTATCTCACCCCGGAGGCCACTCATTCGTTAAACAAACAATAATATTCACAAAAATTGGTAAAAAAAACTTCAAAGGCCTCTGGAGGGAGACCCCCTAGGACCCCCATAAGAGGTAGACATGTCCCAGTCTCAAATCAAAGTTCTTTCCTCCACCTCTTTCTGTCAAGATGCTTGAAAACTTTATTTTAAAAATGTTTCAACCTTATGGAGTTGCTTTTTACATGTTAGAACTGTCTTGTAAAGCTTGTAAATTATTGTCTGAGTTCACTAATCAAGTTTCCGAATTGCATTTTCTGTGTTTCATCATACCATGGCATAAAAACTGTCAATGATGTTTATATTTAATTGAAAATCAAACATGTATTGAAATATGTAGTTTTCTAAATATAATCTGTGTGATAGACCAGCAAATTTTTACTCTCTTTATAACCCTGTGCGAAAACCAAACAGAAAATTGTGGCAACAAAAGTAGGTGTTCAACATAGGCGTCAAAAAAAAATTCGGATATCTCAAAGAAGGAAAGAAAAAGTTGCCAGTATAGGCGAAGGAGAAAAAAAATAATTCACAGGCAAGCAGGTGGAAAAAAAATAATGACTCCACCAATTTTCCAAGCCCTCCCCCCCCCCCTAGGATATCAAATGGTCTACCCCTAAGTAAAGATTTTTTAAACTTGAGATTAACTAATTTGACGGTACTTGATTGATTATGAAGATTGCAGTCAGGATCCTACATTTGACTCAAGCTCGGTGTATATTAAAGCTCAGTGTATATTTCATTCCCAATACTTTCCAACAAAAGTTTGTAACATCAAAACAGAATCTTTATCTAATGAAACACTTACAATACATTTAAAGAAATAATTTCGAATGAGTCATGGTTGTAATTCAAAGCTTTTTTTGAAATTGTTTCATGTTAATCCTGATATTTTGTTAATCCTGATATTTTGTTAAACCTGTGATTTATACATTGGTTTAGCCTGTGTTTTATTATCTATATACATTATTTCATATAAAACAAAACTAATCTATGAGATCTATCCTGAAAATTAGGATAATATATAATATCTGGCAATTATTTTAAAATCCAATATTCGTATAAAACTTAAACTTATTAATTATCTGATTTGATTTTAGACTCAAAGAGAGTAAATATTTTAACAAGTCATTGAGAATGACATAGTCCCCGCTATAATTGGGTTTTAAGGAATTATCACGACTCTGATCACGCAACAACACTTGTGAACCTAAATCAAACAGACTTAGATATGTTCTGTCTGCTTGTTGGGCATGGAACATGCCTACAAAAATAAAGGATTGGTCGGGTATGGGGGATCATATCAAGATGAAAATGGATATGCACATATATGTCATAGAACACTGTCCTAATACCAACTTTGAATGTGATCTGTTCAAGCATGTCTGAGTTATGGCTTTGGACATAGAAAAATCGCAAACAAAATGGCTGCCAGGCAGCCATATTGGATCGTATCACAACAACAATGTATATGCACATGTATGTCATAGAACACTGTCCTAATGCCAACTTTGAATGAGATCTGTTCAAGCATGTCCGAGTTATGGCTTTGGACATGGAAAATTCACACACAAAATGGCTGCCAGGCAGCCATATTGGATCGTATCATGACGAAAATGGATATGCACAGGTATGTTATAGTACACTGTCCTAATGCCAACTTTGAATGAGATCTGTTCAAGCATGTCTGAGTTATGGCTTTGGACATAGAAAATTTGCAAACAAAATGGCTGCTAGTCGGCCATATTGGATCGTATCATAAAACAAATTGACGTGCATATGTATGCCATTGTATGTTGCCCCTGTACCATGTTTAAAAAAAATTGGTCCAGGCATCTCCAAGAAACGGCTGCGGAGGGACGGACGCACAGACGGACGGACGGATGCACAGACGCACGGACAGACGGAACCCATTCCATAATTCCCCGCCCCGGAATTCGTCCGGCGGGGACTAATTACAGCATCTTTATCTGATTTTGTGATTTTTAACAGTAAATTTTGGAAAGGATTCTTGATGGATTGCTTTTAACTATGTACTGTAAATTAATCTTTTTTTCGTTTTTTTCTTTCTAAATGCCCAGCCCACTGCACTCATCTCAGCCAGGTGTCATATCACAGGGAGCCCAGGAATGTTGTTATAAACAAACAAACAAACAAACAAATAAACAAATAAATAAATAAATAAATAATAAACAAAAAAACTAAATAAATATACATGGGATTCTAAAGTAATGGATAACTATCAATAAACATATATGTATGTATATACCGGTCTCTGAATGAGAAAATATAGGATATATTTCTATATATACCATCTATATGTTGTTAGTATAAATAGGATATATAGAAACAAATAGTCTATTATTTCAATAGTATACAGACATGTATATACATATAGACATGTTTATAGACAGTTATCCACAAGTTTAAAATGATCTTTCATTTACCCATGCATATTAATTTATTTTTTCTTCATTTATTTACTTGTTTGTTTGTTTGTTTGTTCGTTTGACTGCAACACGGTTCTTGTGCTCCCTGTGCACAAACATGAAGTAGTGGGTTCTTGCCTGTGTCAGTAATTATTTCAGTACTAAACTGATAATTTACTAAAACCCCAATTTGTTCTTGTTCTATAACGTACACATATATTTAATTTTGTTCCTCACATTTTTGCTCTGGCATTTTTTAATAAGACTGTTGCTATTACATTGCACCAGGCCTTGATATCATTGAGTTGAGTCCAAAATGTTGACCAATGCTTGAATTTCATGGTATTTTACTAGCCTATACTTTAGTTTACTATTAAGTTAAATGGAAATACTCAACTGACATTTTCCTATGCCATTAAAACAGATTCACATTTATTGAGCAGATTTTGTAGACATTTGACGGGAACATTCTTAGTACATGATTATCTCATTAGTGATATGCAGATTACAGGTGTAGCCAACGAAGCTGTTCATGCAAAAAGCTGTTCATTAACGATTCTTCAATGTGCGGGCAATTTCAAAGCTTGGCCAGAGGGAGGGGAAAAATAGCCCAGTATTTCAGCGGGCAACATATATTTCAGCTGTAAGATATGGGGAAAGGGGAAGACAGTGGGCAAAGCAGGAGTTTTTAATATTTGTTCACAAAGTTAGTGAACAAATTTTACTATTTTTTTACAATATTCACAAGAGGCAAATTAATTGTGTAATACAATAGTTTATGTTTGACCACGTATGTCATCGAAACTGGTGAGGCAGTGCATTGAGATTGCAGCACAATCTAATATGTCAACTGACAACTGTCATTACGTATATATTACATGTAGAAGGAGAAACTGTTTTGTTGTGAGTATATCAAACAGCATCCTGAGTAAATTTAACATTAGAGCTTCAATGAATAGTGGACAGATGCCATATGTCTGGTAGAGGGTAGCGGAGAGAGGTGAAACCTTGGTGAAAATTGTGGGGAGCGGGCAGTGGGCAGGCACATCTGTTGGGAGGACAGGTTGTGTAATATCGTAGTGGGGAGGGCTGATACGTACAGCTTTCATTTTCCTCTCCAATCTTGAATCAAATGTAAAAAGTGTTTATTAGCTATGTTTTAACTTTCTGAAATAATTTCAGAAAAATGACTCATTTGCTGCACCTGAAATTACGTCTAAAAATGTGTCTTTTTGTCAAAAATCTATCATTCTAAAATACCTAGCAGATTGGGCAGGAATTTCATGGGGCTGCCTCTGGAGAGGTGTAGATGAAGCTGCATTCACAACATGCTGATCCCATTAGTGATATGCAAATTAGGTCTAACCATTTTTATAAAGTGCCAATGACGTTGTACATAGCACAACTGTTGATGATACAGTTTAATTTTCTGTAATGATTAACGTGGTCTTCTTGCTAGACATACATTCTTTCAAGATTTATTCCCATGCCTTCCCATCCATGGTGTTAATGTTATACCTGCTATATACACCATCATTTAAATATTACTATGGGCACTATCTTGTTTCTCGGCATACAATTTCGCAATGCTCATTCATTTACCTTCCCATCACCAGTGTTATTTTGGCATTATACGTCATTGTTTACCTGTTGCTATGGGTGTGGTCTTGTTACTAAGGGCATTTACATATTCTACAATAATGTTTATTCACTTGCAATCCCATCCCTGTTATAATTGTCAAGAAACCTATCATTTGACTGTTGCTAAGGGTTTGGTCATAGTTGCTAGGGTCAATTACATAAGTATGACACATTCACTATTTGCAGACTCGCAGTAACACTTTCAGAATCATAACCAAATTTCATCTCCAGTAGTTAGAGAGGTAAAGTTCAATACCAAAATCACTGCATCATCTACAAGACAGACATACAAACAGACAGACAGACAGACAGACAGACAGACAGACAGGCATTTTACATTGAACCAAAGTGTAGTTCAGTGTTTAAGTTAGGTACAAATGTAGGCACAGTTTTCAAACAACCTCAGGGAGAGATTAATTCCAGTTCCATTCACACACAATTGTCATTATGTTAAGTACCCCATAAAAATTCTCATGGTTTAATTAGATCAATAAAGCAATAATTTCTGTATACTCTTTTTGCCTGACTGGCATTTCAACTAAAGAATCATGTTTTTTTTAGCTCTAATAATTTCTAAAGGGATGTAATTAATATCACCTAATCTACATCCCCAGAAACATCCCTGTGATAGTCACTACATGAAAGATATCGTATCCCTGTATTGACAGATAATACTAATACCTACATCCTAAGAACACAACAGGTTGAATATACCATACTGGACTGTTCTAATTTAACTTGTTTCATCAGTGGTTTAGTCTAGTTCCTATACAGTATCGTTATGATTTATACCTTCACTTACAGTATAGTGAAGGCTCTGATGAAAGGTGTTAATTATGGCTCAGCCTCATTGTGAGTAAAACATGAACAGCACAAACCACTAGTAATAAAGGGGTGTCATCACTGCTCATTAAATATTAATTTGGTACAGCTGTTTTTACAAAATCCAATGTCCAACAAGAACTCCACCGCAGGTATGTTTAAACTAAATCACTTGGGGACTCAACAACATAATCATGTTTATATGAATGCTGTATGAGGGAGCACAGGAATGTGTGCTGATTGAGGGACTTAGGGGTAGACCATTCGATATCCTTGGCAGGACTGGAAGATTGGTGGAGAGTCATTATTTTTTTTCCCACCTGCTTGCCTGAGAATTATTTTTTTTCTCCTTCGCCTATGCTGGTAACTTTTTTTTTCTTCTTTGCTTCTTTGAGATATCCGGAGTTTTCTTTACGTCCATGTTGAAGGCCTACATCTGTTGCCACAATTTTCTGTTTGGTTTTCGCACAGGGTAATACAGAGAGTAAAAAGATGCTGTTCTATCACACAGATTTTATTTAGAAAACTACATATTTCATACATGTTTGATTTTCAATTAAATAAACATCATTGACGTTTTTATGCCATGGTATGATGACGCACTGAAAATACAAATCGGAAACTTGATTGGTGAGCTCAGACATTCAGATAGACCGGTAAGTTAAGGGTCTCCCCCTAGAAGCCCTGGAGGTTTTTACTTCTATGGGCAATGTTTAGGCTATTCACAGACACTTTCAGACAATAATTTGCAAGCTTTACAAGACAGCTCTAACAATTGTAAAAAGCAACTACTGTCAATTTGGTAGTCAAGATTCAATGTTTGGTAGTCTATATACCTTTGACTACTGCCAATTTGGTAGTTAAGATACAATGTTTGGTAGTCTATATACCCTTGACTACTGCCAATTTGGTAGTTAAGATACAATATTTGGTAGTCTATATACCCTTGACTACTGCCAATTTGGTAGTCAAGATACAATGTTTGGTAGTCTATATACCCTTGACTACTGCCAATATGGTAGTCAAGATACAATGTTTGGTAGTGTATATACCCTTGACTACTGCCAATTTGGTAGTCAAGATACAATGTTTGGTAGTCTATATACCCTTTACTACTGACAATTTGGTAGCTAAGATACTATGTTTGGTAGTCTATATACCCTTGACTACTGTCAATTTGGTAGTCAAGATACAATATTTGGTAGTCTATATACCCTTAACTACTGCCAATTTGGTAGCTAAGATACTATGTTTGGTAGTCTATATACCCTTGACTACTGTCAATTTGGTAGTCAAGATACAATGTTTGGTAGTCTATATACCCTTTACTACTGACAATTTGGTAGTTAGGATACAATGTTTGGTAGTCTATATACCTTTGACTACTGTCAATTTGGTAGTCAAGATACAATGTTTGGTAGTCTATATACCCTTGACTACTGCCAATTTGGTAGTCAAGATACAATGTTTGGTAGTCTATATATCCTTGACTACTATCAATTTGGTAGTCAAGATACAATGTTTGGTAGTCTATATATCCTTGACTACTGTCAATTTGGTAGTCAAGATACAATGTTTGGTAGTCTATATACCCTTTACTACTGCCAATTTGGTAGTCAAGATACAATGTTTGGTAGTCTATATACCCTTGACTACTGCCAATTTAGTAGTCAAGATACAATGTTTGGTAGTCTATATACCCTTTACTACTGCCAATTTGGTAGTCAAGATACAATGTTTGGTAGTCTATATACCCTTGACTACTGCCAATTTGGTAGTCAAGATACAATGTTTGGTAGTCTATATACCCTTGACTACTGCCAATTTGGTAGTTAGGATACAATGTTTGGTAGTCTATATACCCTTGACTACTGCCAATTTGGTAGTCAAGATACAATGTTTGGTAGTCTATATACCCTTGACTACTGACAATTTGGTAGTTAAGATAAAATGTTTGGTAGTCTATATACCCTTGACTACTGCCAATTTGGTAGTTAGGATACAATGTTTGGTAGTCTATATACCCTTGACTACTGCCAATTTTGTAGTCAAGATTCAATGTTTGGTAGTCTATATACCCTTGACTACTGCCAATTTAGTAGTCAAAATACAATGTTTGGTAGTCTATATACCCTTGACTACTGACAATTTAGTAGTCAAAATACAATGTTTGGTAGTCTATATAACCTTGACTACTGTCAATTTGGTAGTCAAGATACAATGTTTGATAGTCTATATACCCTTGACTACTGTCAATTTGGTAGTCAAGATACAATGTTTGGTAGTCTATATACCCTTGACTACTGCCAATTTGGTAGTCAAGAAATTATGTTTGGTAGTCTATATACCCTTGACTACTGACAATTTAGTAGTCAAAATACAATGTTTGGTAGTCTATATACCCTTGACTACTGTCAATTTGGTAGTCAAGATACAATGTTTGATAGTCTATATACCCTTGACTACTGTCAATTTGGTAGTCAAGATTCAATGTTTGGTAGTCTATATACCCTTGACTACTATCAATTTGGTAGTCAAGACACAATATTTGGTAGTCGATATATCCTTGACTACTGCCAATTTAGTAGTTAAGATACTATGTTTGGTAGTCTATATACCCTTGACTACTGCCAATTTGGTAGTCAAGATACAATGTTTGGTAGTCTATATACCCATTACTACTGCCAATTTAGTAGTCAAGATACAATGTTTGGTAGACTATATACCCTTGACTACTGCCAATTTGGTAGTTAAGATACTATGTTTGGTAGTCTATATACCCTTGACTACTGCCAATTTGGTAGTCAAGATACAATGTTTGGTAGGCTATATACCCTTGACTACTGTCAATTTGGTAGTTAAGATACAATGTTTGGTAGGCTATATACCCTTGACTACTGTCAATTTGGTAGTCAAGATACAATATTTGGTAGTCTATATACCCTTGACTACTGCCAATTTGGTAGTCAAGATACAATGTTTGGTAGGCTATATACCCTTGACTACTGTCAATTTGGTAGTTAAGATACAATGTTTGGTAGTCTATATACCCTTGACTACTGCCAATTTGGTAGTCAAGATACAATGTTTGGTAGTCTATATACCCTTGACTACTGCCAATTTGGTAGTCAAGATACAATGTTTGGTAGTCTATATACCCTTGACTACTGTCAATTTGGTAGTTAAGATACAATGTTTGGTAGTCTATATACCCTTGACTACTGCCAATTTAGTAGTCAAGATACAATGTTTGGTAGTCTATATACCCTTGACTACTGCCAATATGGTAGTCAAGATACAATGTTTGGTAGTCTATATACCCTTGACTACTGCCAATTTAGTAGTCAAGATACAATGTTTGGTAGTCTATATACCCTTGACTACTGCCAATATGGTAGTCAAGATACAATGTTTGGTAGTCTATATACCCTTGACTACTGCCAATTTAGTAGTCAAGATTCAATGTTTGGTAGTCTATATACCCTTAACTACTGCCAATTTGGTAGCTAAGATACTATGTTTGGTAGTCTATATACCCTTGACTACTGTCAATTTGGTAGTCAAGATACAATGTTTGGTAGTCTATATACCCTTTACTACTGACAATTTGGTAGTTAGGATACAATATTTGGTAGTCTATATACCCTTAACTACTGCCAATTTGGTAGTCAAGATACAATGTTTGGTAGTCTATATACCTTTGACTACTGTCAATTTGGTAGTCAAGATACAATGTTTGGTAGTCTATATACCCTTGACTACTGCCAATTTGGTAGTCAAGATACAATGTTTGGTAGTCTATATATCCTTGACTACTGCCAATTTGGTAGTCAAGATACAATGTTTGGTAGTCTATATACCCTTGACTACTGACAATTTAGTAGTCAAAATACAATGTTTGGTAGTCTATATACCCTTGACTACTGCCAATTTGGTAGTTAGGATACAATGTTTGGTAGTCTATATACCCTTGACTACTGCCAATTTGGTAGTCAAGATACAATGTTTGGTAGTCTATATACCCTTGACTACTGACAATTTGGTAGTTAAGATAAAATGTTTGGTAGTCTATATACCCTTGACTACTGCCAATTTGGTAGTTAGGATACAATGTTTGGTAGTCTATATACCCTTGACTACTGCCAATTTTGTAGTCAAGATTCAATGTTTGGTAGTCTATATACCCTTGACTACTGCCAATTTAGTAGTCAAAATACAATGTTTGGTAGTCTATATACCCTTGACTACTGACAATTTAGTAGTCAAAATACAATGTTTGGTAGTCTATATAACCTTGACTACTGTCAATTTGGTAGTCAAGATACAATGTTTGATAGTCTATATACCCTTGACTACTGTCAATTTGGTAGTCAAGATACAATGTTTGGTAGTCTATATACCCTTGACTACTGCCAATTTGGTAGTCAAGAAATTATGTTTGGTAGTCTATATACCCTTGACTACTGACAATTTAGTAGTCAAAATACAATGTTTGGTAGTCTATATACCCTTGACTACTGTCAATTTGGTAGTCAAGATACAATGTTTGATAGTCTATATACCCTTGACTACTGCCAATTTGGTAGTCAAGATACAATGTTTGGTAGTCTATATACCTTTGACTACTGTCAATTTGGTAGTCAAGATACAATGTTTGGTAGTCTATATATCCTTGACTACTGCCAATTTAGTAGTCAAGATACAATGTTTGGTAGTCTATATACCTTTGACTACTGTCAATTTGGTAGTCAAGATTCAATGTTTGGTAGTCTATATACCTTTGACTACTGTCAATTTGGTAGTCAAGATACAATGTTTGGTAGTCTATATACCTTTGACTACTGTCAATTTGGTAGTCAAGATACAATGTTTGGTAGTCTATATACCTTTGACTACTGTCAATTTGGTAGTCAAGATACTATGTTTGGTAGTCTATATACCTTTGACAACTGTCAATTTGGTAGTCAAGATTCAATGTTTGGTAGTCTATATACCTTTGACTACTGTCAATTTGGTAGTCAAGATACAATGTTTGATAGTCTATATACCCTTGACTACTGTCAATTTGGTAGTCAAGATACAATGTTTGGTAGTCTATATACCCTTGACTACTGCCAATTTGGTAGTCAAGAAATTATGTTTGGTAGTCTATATACCCTTGACTACTGACAATTTAGTAGTCAAAATACAATGTTTGGTAGTCTATATACCCTTGACTACTGTCAATTTGGTAGTCAAGATACAATGTTTGATAGTCTATATACCCTTGACTACTGTCAATTTGGTAGTCAAGATTCAATGTTTGGTAGTCTATATACCCTTGACTACTATCAATTTGGTAGTCAAGACACAATATTTGGTAGTCGATATATCCTTGACTACTGCCAATTTAGTAGTTAAGATACTATGTTTGGTAGTCTATATACCCTTGACTACTGCCAATTTGGTAGTCAAGATACAATGTTTGGTAGTCTATATACCCATTACTACTGCCAATTTAGTAGTCAAGATACAATGTTTGGTAGACTATATACCCTTGACTACTGCCAATTTGGTAGTTAAGATACTATGTTTGGTAGTCTATATACCCTTGACTACTGCCAATTTGGTAGTCAAGATACAATGTTTGGTAGGCTATATACCCTTGACTACTGTCAATTTGGTAGTTAAGATACAATGTTTGGTAGGCTATATACCCTTGACTACTGTCAATTTGGTAGTCAAGATACAATATTTGGTAGTCTATATACCCTTGACTACTGCCAATTTGGTAGTCAAGATACAATGTTTGGTAGGCTATATACCCTTGACTACTGTCAATTTGGTAGTTAAGATACAATGTTTGGTAGTCTATATACCCTTGACTACTGCCAATTTGGTAGTCAAGATACAATGTTTGGTAGTCTATATACCCTTGACTACTGCCAATTTGGTAGTCAAGATACAATGTTTGGTAGTCTATATACCCTTGACTACTGTCAATTTGGTAGTTAAGATACAATGTTTGGTAGTCTATATACCCTTGACTACTGCCAATTTGGTAGTCAAGATACAATGTTTGGTAGTCTATATACCTTTGACTACTGTCAATTTGGTAGTTAAGATACAATGTTTGGTAGTCTATATACCCTTGACTACTGCCAATTTAGTAGTCAAGATACAATGTTTGGTAGTCTATATACCCTTGACTACTGCCAATATGGTAGTCAAGATACAATGTTTGGTAGTCTATATACCCTTGACTACTGCCAATTTAGTAGTCAAGATACAATGTTTGGTAGTCTATATACCCTTGACTACTGCCAATATGGTAGTCAAGATACAATGTTTGGTAGTCTATATACCCTTGACTACTGCCAATTTAGTAGTCAAGATTCAATGTTTGGTAGTCTATATACCCTTAACTACTGCCAATTTGGTAGCTAAGATACTATGTTTGGTAGTCTATATACCCTTGACTACTGTCAATTTGGTAGTCAAGATACAATGTTTGGTAGTCTATATACCCTTTACTACTGACAATTTGGTAGTTAGGATACAATATTTGGTAGTCTATATACCCTTAACTACTGCCAATTTGGTAGTCAAGATACAATGTTTGGTAGTCTATATACCTTTGACTACTGTCAATTTGGTAGTCAAGATACAATGTTTGGTAGTCTATATACCCTTGACTACTGCCAATTTGGTAGTCAAGATACAATGTTTGGTAGTCTATATATCCTTGACTACTATCAATTTGGTAGTCAAGATACAATGTTTGGTAGTCTATATATCCTTGACTACTGTCAATTTGGTAGTCAAGATACAATGTTTGGTAGTCTATATACCCTTTACTACTGCCAATTTGGTAGTCAAGATACAATGTTTGGTAGTCTATATACCCTTGACTACTGCCAATTTAGTAGTCAAGATACAATGTTTGGTAGTCTATATACCCTTTACTACTGCCAATTTGGTAGTCAAGATACAATGTTTGGTAGTCTATATACCCTTGACTACTGCCAATTTGGTAGTCAAGATACAATGTTTGGTAGTCTATATACCCTTGACTACTGCCAATTTGGTAGTTAGGATACAATGTTTGGTAGTCTATATACCCTTGACTACTGCCAATTTGGTAGTCAAGATACAATGTTTGGTAGTCTATATACCCTTGACTACTGACAATTTGGTAGTTAAGATAAAATGTTTGGTAGTCTATATACCCTTGACTACTGCCAATTTGGTAGTTAGGATACAATGTTTGGTAGTCTATATACCCTTGACTACTGCCAATTTTGTAGTCAAGATTCAATGTTTGGTAGTCTATATACCCTTGACTACTGCCAATTTAGTAGTCAAAATACAATGTTTGGTAGTCTATATACCCTTGACTACTGACAATTTAGTAGTCAAAATACAATGTTTGGTAGTCTATATAACCTTGACTACTGTCAATTTGGTAGTCAAGATACAATGTTTGATAGTCTATATACCCTTGACTACTGTCAATTTGGTAGTCAAGATACAATGTTTGGTAGTCTATATACCCTTGACTACTGCCAATTTGGTAGTCAAGAAATTATGTTTGGTAGTCTATATACCCTTGACTACTGACAATTTAGTAGTCAAAATACAATGTTTGGTAGTCTATATACCCTTGACTACTGTCAATTTGGTAGTCAAGATACAATGTTTGATAGTCTATATACCCTTGACTACTGCCAATTTGGTAGTCAAGATACAATGTTTGGTAGTCTATATACCTTTGACTACTGTCAATTTGGTAGTCAAGATACAATGTTTGGTAGTCTATATATCCTTGACTACTGCCAATTTAGTAGTCAAGATACAATGTTTGGTAGTCTATATACCTTTGACTACTGTCAATTTGGTAGTCAAGATTCAATGTTTGGTAGTCTATATACCTTTGACTACTGTCAATTTGGTAGTCAAGATACAATGTTTGGTAGTCTATATACCTTTGACTACTGTCAATTTGGTAGTCAAGATACAATGTTTGGTAGTCTATATACCTTTGACTACTGTCAATTTGGTAGTCAAGATACTATGTTTGGTAGTCTATATACCTTTGACAACTGTCAATTTGGTAGTCAAGATTCAATGTTTGGTAGTCTATATACCTTTGACTACTGTCAATTTGGTAGTCAAGATACAATGTTTGGTAGTCTATATACCTTTGACTACTGCCAATTTAGTAGTCAAGATACAATGTTTGGTAGTCTATATACCCTTGACTACTGCCAATTTAGTAGTCAAGATTCAATGTTTGGTAGTCTATATACCTTTGACTACTGTCAATTTGGTAGTCAAGATACAATGTTTGGTAGTCTATATACCTTTGACTACTGTCAATTTGGTAGTCAAGATTCAATGTTTGGTAGTCTATATACCCTTGACTACTATCAATTTGGTAGTCAAGATACAATATTTGGTAGTCTATATACCCTTGACTACTGCCAATTTGGTAGTCAAGATACAATGTTTGGTAGGCTATATACCCTTGACTACTGTCAATTTGGTAGTTAAGATACAATGTTTGGTAGTCTATATACCCTTGACTACTGCCAATTTGGTAGTCAAGATACAATGTTTGGTAGTCTATATACCCTTGACTACTGCCAATTTGGTAGTCAAGATACAATGTTTGGTAGTCTATATACCCTTGACTACTGCCAATTTGGTAGTTAAGATACAATGTTTGGTAGTCTATATACCCTTGACTACTGCCAATTTGGTAGTCAAGATACAATGTTTGGTAGTCTATATACCTTTGACTACTGTCAATTTGGTAGTTAAGATACAATGTTTGGTAGTCTATATACCCTTGACTGCTGCCAATTTAGTAGTCAAGATACAATGTTTGGTAGTCTATATACCCTTGACAACTGCCAATATGGTAGTCAAGATACAATGTTTGGTAGTCTATATACCCTTGACTACTGCCAATTTAGTAGTCAAGATACAATGTTTGGTAGTCTATATACCCTTGACTACTGCCAATATGGTAGTCAAGATACAATGTTTGGTAGTCTATATACCCTTGACTACTGCCAATTTAGTAGTCAAGATTCATTGTTTGGTAGTCTATATACCTTTGACTACTGCCAATTTGGTAGTCAAGATACAATATTTGGTAGTCTATATACCAATGACTACTGCCAATTTGGTAGTCAAGATACTATGTTTGGTAGACTATATACCCTTGACTACTGCCAATTTGGTAGTTAAGATACTATGTTTGGTAGTCTATATACCCTTGACTACTGCCAATTTGGTAGTCAAGATACAATGTTTGGTAGGCTATATACCCTTGACTACTGTCAATTTGGTAGTCAAGATACAATGTTTGGTAGTCTATATACCCTTGACTACTGCCAATTTAGTAGTCAAGATACAATGTTTGGTAGTCTATATACCCTTGACTTTACTACTGCCAATTTGGTAGTTAAGATACAATATTTGGTAGTCTATATACCCTTGACTACTGCCAATTTGGTAGTCAAGATACTATGTTTGGTAGTCTATATACCCTTGACTACTGCCAATTTGGTAGTCAAGATACAATGTTTAGTAGTCCATATACCCTTGACTACTGCCAATTTAGTAGTCAAGATACAATGTTTGGTAGTCCATATACCCTTGACTACTGACAATTTAGTAGTCAAGATACAATGTTTGGTAGTCTATATACCCTTGACCTTACTACTGCCAATTTGGTAGTCAAGATACAATATTTGGTAGTCTATATACCAATGACTACTGCCAATTTGGTAGTCAAGATACTATGTTTGGTAGTCTATATACCCTTGACTACTGCCAATTTGGTAGTCAAGATACAATGTTTGGTAGTCCATATACCCTTGACTACTGCCAATTTAGTAGTCAAGATATAATGTTTGGTAGTCCATATACCCTTGACTACTGCCAATTTAGTAGTCAAGATACAATGTTTGGTAGACTATATACCCTTGACTACTGCCAATTTGGTAGTTAAGATACTATGTTTGGTAGTCTATATACCCTTGACTACTGCCAATTTGGTAGTCAAGATACAATGTTTGGTAGGCTATATACCCTTGACTACTGTCAATTTGGTAGTTAAGATACAATGTTTGGTAGGCTATATACCCTTGACTACTGTCAATTTGGTAGTCAAGATACAATATTTGGTAGTCTATATACCCTTGACTACTGCCAATTTGGTAGTCAAGATACAATGTTTGGTAGGCTATATACCCTTGACTACTGTCAATTTGGTAGTTAAGATACAATGTTTGGTAGTCTATATACCCTTGACTACTGCCAATTTGGTAGTCAAGATACAATGTTTGGTAGTCTATATACCCTTGACTACTGCCAATTTGGTACTCAAGATACAATGTTTGGTAGTCTATATACCCTTGACTACTGCCAATTTGGTAGTTAAGATACAATGTTTGGTAGTCTATATATACCCTTGACTACTGCCAATTTGGTAGTCAAGATACAATGTTTGGTAGTCTATATACCTTTGACTACTGTCAATTTGGTAGTTAAGATACAATGTTTGGTAGTCTATATACCCTTGACTACTGCCAATTTAGTAGTCAAGATACAATGTTTGGTAGTCTATATACCCTTGACTACTGCCAATATGGTAGTCAAGATACAATGTTTGGTAGTCTATATACCCTTGACTACTGCCAATTTAGTAGTCAAGATACAATGTTTGGTAGTCTATATACCCTTGACTACTGCCAATATGGTAGTCAAGATACAATGTTTGGTAGTCTATATACCCTTGACTACTGCCAATTTAGTAGTCAAGATTCAATGTTTGGTAGTCTATATACCTTTGACTACTGCCAATTTGGTAGTCAAGATACAATATTTGGTAGTCTATATACCAATGACTACTGCCAATTTGGTAGTCAAGATACTATGTTTGGTAGACTATATACCCTTGACTACTGCCAATTTGGTAGTTAAGATACTATGTTTGGTAGTCTATATACCCTTGACTACTGCCAATTTGGTAGTCAAGATACAATGTTTGGTAGGCTATATACCCTTGACTACTGTCAATTTGGTAGTCAAGATACAATGTTTGGTAGTCTATATACCCTTGACTACTGCCAATTTAGTAGTCAAGATACAATGTTTGGTAGTCTATATACCCTTGACTTTACTACTGCCAATTTGGTAGTCAAGATACAATATTTGGTAGTCTATATACCCTTGACTACTGCCAATTTGGTAGTCAAGATACTATGTTTGGTAGTCTATATACCCTTGACTACGGCCAATTTGGTAGTCAAGATACAATGTTTGGTAGTCCATATACCCTTGACTACTGCCAATTTAGTAGTCAAGATACAATGTTTGGTAGTCCATATACCCTTGACTACTGCCAATTTAGTAGTCAAGATACAATGTTTGGTAGTCTATATACCCTTGACTTTACTACTGCCAATTTGGTAGTCAAGATACAATATTTGGTAGTCTATATACCAATGACTACTGCCAATTTGGTAGTCAAGATACTATGTTTGGTAGTCTATATACCCTTGACTACTGCCAATTTGGTAGTCAAGATACAATGTTTGGTAGTCCATATACCCTTGACTACTGCCAATTTAGTAGTCAAGATACAATGTTTGGTAGACTATATACCCTTGACTACTGCCAATTTGGTAGTTAAGATACTATGTTTGGTAGTCTATATACCCTTGACTACTGCCAATTTGGTAGTCAAGATACAATGTTTGGTAGGCTATATACCCTTGACTACTGTCAATTTGGTAGTTAAGATACAATGTTTGGTAGGCTATATACACTTGACTACTGTCAATTTGGTAGTCAAGATACAATATTTGGTAGTCTATATACCCTTGACTACTGCCAATTTGGTAGTCAAGATACAATGTTTGGTAGGCTATATACCCTTGACTACTGCCAATTTGGTAGTCAAGATACTATGTTTGGTAGTCTATATACCCTTAACTACTGTCAATTTGGTAGTTAAGATACAATGTTTCGTAGTCTATATACCCTTGACTACTGCCAATTTGGTAGTCAAGATACAATGTTTGGTAGTCTATATACCCTTGACTACTGCCAATTTGGTAGTCAAGATACAATGTTTGGTAGTCTATATACCCTTGACTACTGCCAATTTGGTAGTTAAGATACAATGTTTGGTAGTCTATATACCCTTGACTACTGCCAATTTGGTAGTCAAGATACAATGTTTGGTAGTCTATATACCTTTGACTACTGTCAATTTGGTAGTTAAGATACAATGTTTGGTAGTCTATATACCCTTGACTACTGCCAATTTAGTAGTCAAGATACAATATTTGGTAGTCTATATACCCTTGACTACTGCCAATATGGTAGTCAAGATACAATGTTTGGTAGTCTATATACCCTTGACTACTGCCAATTTAGTAGTCAAGATACAATGTTTGGTAGTCTATATACCCTTGACTACTGCCAATATGGTAGTCAAGATACAATGTTTGGTAGTCTATATACCCTTGACTACTGCCAATTTAGTAGTCAAGATTCAATGTTTGGTAGTCTATATACCTTTGACTACTGCCAATTTGGTAGTCAAGATACAATATTTGGTAGTCTATATACCAATGACTACTGCCAATTTGGTAGTCAAGATACTATGTTTGGTAGACTATATACCCTTGAATACTGCCAATTTGGTAGTTAAGATACTATGTTTGGTAGTCTATATACCCTTGACTACTGCCAATTTGGTAGTCAAGATACAATGTTTGGTAGGCTATATACCCTTGACTACTGTCAATTTGGTAGTCAAGATACAATGTTTGGTAGTCTATATACCCTTGACTACTGCCAATTTAGTAGTCAAGATACAATGTTTGGTAGTCTATATACCCTTGACTTTACTACTGCCAATTTGGTAAACAAGATACAATATTTGGTAGTCTATATACCCTTGACTACTGCCAATTTGGTAGTCAAGATACTATGTTTGGTAGTCTATATACCCTTGACTACTGCCAATTTGGTAGTCAAGATACAATGTTTGGTAGTCCATATACCCTTGACTACTGCCAATTTAGTAGTCAAGATACAATGTTTGGTAGTCCATATACCCTTGACTACTGCCAATTTAGTAGTCAAGATACAATGTTTGGTAGTCTATATACCCTTGACTTTACTACTGCCAATTTGGTAGTCAAGATACAATATTTGGTAGTCTATATACCAATGACTACTGCCAATTTGGTAGTCAAGATACTATGTTTGGTAGTCTATATACCCTTGACTACTGCCAATTTGGTAGTCAAGATACAATGTTTGGTAGTCCATATACCCTTGACTACTGCCAATTTAGTAGTCAAGATACAATGTTTGGTAGTCTATATACCCTTGACTACTGCCAATTTGGTAGTCAAGATACAATGTTTGGTAGTCTATATACCCTTGACTACTGCCAATTTGGTAGTCAAGATACAATATTTGGTAGTCTATATACCCTTGACTACTGCCAATTTGGTAGTCAAGATACTATGTTTGGTAGTCTATATACCCTTGACTACTGCCAATTTAGTAGTCAAGATACAATGTTTGGTAGTCTATATACCCTTTACTACTGCCAATTTAGTAGTCAAGATACAATGTTTGGTAGTCTATATACCCTTGACTTTACTACTGCCAATTTGGTAGTCAAGATACAATATTTGGTAGTCTATATACCAATGACTACTGCCAATTTGGTAGTCAAGATACTATGTTTGGTAGTCTATATACCCTTGACTACTGCCAATATGGTAGTCAAGATACAATGTTTGGTAGTCCATATACCCTTGACTACTGCCAATTTAGTAGTCAAGATACAATGTTTGGTAGTCCATATACCCTTGACTTCTGCCAATTTAGTAGACAAGATACAATGTTTGGTAGTCCATATACCCTTGACTACTGCCAATTTAGTAGTCAAGATACAATGTTTGGTAGTCTATATACCCTTGACTACTGCCAATTTGGTAGTCAAGATACAATGTTTGGTAGTCTATATACCCTTGACTACTGCCAATTTGGTAGTCAAGATACAATATTTGGTAGTCTATATACCCTTGACTACTGCCAATTTGGTAGTCAAGATACTATGTTTGGTAGTCTATATACCCTTGACCACTGCCAATTTAGTAGTCAAGATCCAATGTTTGGTAGTCTATATACCCTTGACTACTGCCAATTTAGTAGTCAAGATACAATGTTTGGTAGTCTATATACCCTTGACTTTACTACTGCCAATTTGGTAGTCAAGATACAATATTTGGTAGTCTATATACCCTTGACTACTGCCAATTTGGTAGTCAAGATACAATGTTTGGTAGTCTATATACCCTTGACTACTGCCAATTTGGTAGTCAAGATACAATGTTTGGTAGTCTATATACCAATGACTACTGCCAATTTAGTAGTCAAGATACAATGTTTGGTAGTCCATATACCCTTGACTACTGCCAATTTAGTAGTCAAGATACAATGTTTGGTAGTCTATATACCCTTGACTACTGCCAATTTGGTAGTCAAGATACAATGTTTGGTAGTCTATATACCCTTTACTACTGCCAATTTGGTAGTTAAGATACAATGTTTGGTAGTCTATATACCCTTGACTACTGCCAATTTGGTAGTCAAGATTCAATGTTTGGTAGTCTATATACCCTTGACTACTGCCAATTTGGTAGTCAAGATACTATGTTTGCTAGTCTATATACCCTTGACTACTGCCAATTTAGTAGTCAAAATACAATGTTTGGTAGTCTATATACCCTTGACTACTGCCAATTTGGTAGTCAAGATACAATGTTTGGTAGTCTATATACCCTTGACTACTGCCAATTTGGTAGTCAAGATACAATGTTTGGTAGTCTATATACCCTTGACTACTGCCAATTTGGTAGTCAAGATACAATATTTGGTAGTCTATATACCCTTGACTACTGACAATTTGGTAGTTAAGATACAATGTTTGGTAGTCTATATACCCATTACTACTGCCAATTTAGTAGTCAAGATACAATGTTTGGTAGTCTATATACCCTTTACTACTGCCAATTTAGTAGTCAAGATACAATGTTTGGTAGTCTATATACCCTTTACTACTGCCAATTTAGTAGCCAAGATACAATATTTGGTAGTCTATATACCCTTGACTACAAAATATATATTGGAAATCTTAGTAACCAGTAAAGGTCTGAGAACAAAATTTGCATTGTACTATAGTATTAACTAGGTGAGGTTTGGGAACAAATGTGTATTGTGTGTGTATTAACCAGCTAAGGTCTGAGAACAAAATGTACTTTGTATGACCTAATATACAAGCAAAACAGAGACTGTTGAGGTCATGAATTTGACCTTCACTGTTGAGAACATTTAGAGATGAAGATCTCAATATGAATGGATTTCAGTATTGGTCATATCCTTGTCTTGGTGAATGTTCTACAAGATTGGACAGTCACTGATCATCAGAGTTAGTGTTACCTAATGTTTGACAGGAGGCCACTGAAGACCAAGAGAAAGTGAGAAGGGTGTGGTGGAGATCGAGAGATACATGTGTATGCTTGTATAAATTTAACCTTCACAGTTAAGAACATTAAGAGATGGATGGAGATTTCAATATGAATGCATTTCAGTGTTGGTGGCGTACTTGGCGATGGACAACACTGGACACATTAAAGATGTAGTGTTATTTAGTATTTGGATCCTTTGGGTTACAGTGTGTTGCAGTGTCAAGTCAATCTACTGAAAATGTTGGCCTTACCTTGAACTAACTGCAACAGAAATTATTTTAGTGCATCTTGCTCAGAATTTTATACTGAACAACATATCAAAAGTCTAGAGAAATCTACTTGTAGGGCTAAAAATGAGTTTTGAACAATTAGCATAATTATAAAATACATTGTATGTAAAAACCCATGCAAGTAACAAGTCTATGGAATAGCTCTGAGGATGGGTAATAATTGCTCTCACTAGTATTTTGACTGGAACCTAATAAAGATGTGTTAAGTACAAATATACAGCCAGGAATACCTGCATGTATCAAGTCACCACCTGTTTGACTAAACCTTACCACCAGTAACTTTACTAGTGACCTGAGATGGAGCATCAACTCAGGATCGTTTCACAGAACAGTCTGTTGATAATTTTGTAGGATCCTTTGGTTGCAGTCTGTGTGTTACCTTGGGTACACTGGTATTAAACTTGTCTGATCAAGTCACCATCTGTTAGACTTTACCACCAGTAACTTTACAAAGTTTACTAGTGACCTGAGATGAAGTATTAATTCATGGCCGATTCACCCAACACTCTATCAACTATGTATACTACAACAAGATTATCTATAGTATAACTGGGAGTGCCCTATCATCCAAATAAATAACATTAACTGAGACTGAGTGCCCCTATCATCTATTGGGACTGAGTTGTGTGGTTCCGGTTACATTCAAGATGGAGTAGATAGATTTATTATTTTAGTATATTTATTTTTCTGTATGAGTGTCTAGTTCAGGTTTTCCATTGTTTTCCAAATGGTCTCTGTGTTGTTTATTTCTTCCTATCAGATTTACAGCCATAACAGATTGGAAGAACAGTTTTATTTTGTCTTTTTAAGTTTATGTCAGTTTCCGGGTTCACTATTTCTCATGAGACTTCACAGTTTAGATTCTGCGGTGAAAGCTAGGTGGGGGGGGGGGGGGGGGGGGGGTAACCAGAACCAAACAATTATTTTTATTTGGCCTCATCCTCATGTACATCCTGTACTACACAATGCATATATTACAAATCTATCTGTGTAAGACTGAGACAGTGAGAGTGAAATGAAACAAAAATTAATATATTCTCCAGAATGGCTTTACAAACTATCAATACCTGTTTGGGGGCCAGCGACCAATTTTACAGGTCACCTATACTTTTCATCACTTCCCAAGGGAATAGAAAAATTATTCTGTGTATAATAACTAACAAAAAGCCTGTATGCATGTCTATTTGACCTTTGACCTAACATCTCATTTGACCTTTGACCTTATCAGTTGTATGTTTCGTACACAACTTTACATGTTTTGTCTATACATAGTAAACAGCTGACTGTCTAAGTTCACTAAGTGACCGTCCATGTAATTTTAGTTCAAATAAAATGTTTTAATATTTCATAGGTATTTGATTAGCCTGTGATCAGAAGGGGTTATTAATCTTAACTTGGGGGAGGGGGGGGGGGTTATTAATTTTAACTTGAGGGAGTGGTAGGGTATTTATTCTGGATACAAATACCATATTATTTTTAGTACATGAATGATATCATACATTAGGTGGAACAATACATGCTTTGTTTATATCAGACATTTTCATAAATTATTAAAACTAACCAGCCAATGAATGTATTATTTTTACAAATTGAATTATTGCGTATTTATTGAAATGTAAACTGTAGACAGGATTATCTATAATTGCATTTGATAACCTTGAATTAGTTTTAATAAATCACCAATTAATTATTGAAATTACAGTACAGTATGAGTATGTGACGTGTACCAAATAAGGTTGAACAGTTTGTGTCTATATCTGTATGTATGTATGTATGTATGTATGTATGTATGTATGTATGTATGTATGTATGTATGTATGTATGTATGTCTGTCTGTATGTCTGTATATCTGTGTGTACAATGTATGTCTACCTGTGTGTGTATACATACATACATACATACATACATACATACATACATACGTATACATACATACATACATACATACACACACACATACATACATACATACATACATACATACGTACATACGTACGTACGTACGTACGTACATACATACATACATACATACATACATACATACATACATACGTATACATACACACATACATACATACATACATACATACATACATACATACGTACGTACGTACGTACGTACGTACGTACGTACATACGTACGTACATACATACATACATACATACATACATACATACATACATACATACGTATACATACACACATACATACATGCATACATACATACATACATACATACATATATACATACATAGTTATATAATACCATAAGTGCCCTACTCTGATACCATTAGCATACACATATAGATTCTTTTACAACATCATAATTTTAAAGTGACATACTTACACACACATTGTTACATAACATCTAAATGTCATTCAATTTGTGTATAAGTAAAACTAATGTCAATTGATTTCCATAACATCAATACAGACAATAGAACTATGTAGATATGACTACATTCTTATCACAACTGTTATTATAATAACACAATGACAATAAAATCAATCTAATTAGGGAATAATAACAGTAATGCAAATTTATCCACATTCCCACACTTCAAATTGTAAGTCTTCAATCAAATATAATTATTATCATTGCCATAGGATATATATTACAGTAATGGTCTTTCATTCTGTCAGTGTTTTTGCCAAGGTTTGGAAAACCAGGAACAGACAGGGGAATACTAGTGGTATTAAAACAGGCACAGTTTTCAATGCATTATATCATAGTTTTGGTAGGGAACCCTGGTAAAATGACTGGGGGAACTCAGGTAGATTTTATCTACTTACTGGCTTGAGGCTCACACCAGTACCTTGCAGATTGAAAGATTGATTAGTCATCACAAGGGCTGGATTGACAAGAGTACAATTATGATTCAATCCTTGCCCACTAATTTCAGTCAAAGAATTGGCAGTGGTGAGGCTCACACCACCAATATACAGAAATCAAAGCTGACCAATTAATTTATTAAAACAATCACTTCATTCCAATAAACTATAGTTCTATTAAGTTCACAACAATGTTTACTATAATTATATTGTATAACTTGTAAGTTACCTGAATTATTAATATTTCACATTCCTTGCGTTGTTTTCTCCTTATACACTCTGTTCTACATTCTTAACTAATTTTTCTCTGTTTGTTCTCTGTATCTGGGGCAGGGACCAGGACACCACACACCTACCAACGACTCAACGGTGTTGAAGTACCTTTTAGTGATCATAAATGACTGGAAAGAATTCAACCTATTTTACAAAAGTTCAACGATACTGTACCGTACACTGGCAATACAATGTATGTCAATAATAAATAAAATTATATGGGAGACAATTTCAGGAGATAACTTGGTTATGAAGTGAACCATTCATTGCATTATTTTGAAGAGGATATTCTATTTTTCCATATTTTTTTTTAATTTGATACTTTTAATTCCACATTATAGTTTACTTTAATACAAAGGTAACAACACTCTGAAATTTCTACTTTATAGTTACCATAGTTACCAAGAATGTTGAATAAAATGGTTATTAACTTGAAAGGAAAATAGATCTTGTCTGTTTTATTTGTTGTCACAGTTTACCTCTAAAGTTAACACGCATACATGCATGCATGCACGCACGCACGCACACACATACATACATGATTGTACATGTACATACATACATACATACATACATACATACATATACATGACTATACATACATACATACATACATACATACATACATACATACATACATATACATACATACATAGATGATTGTACACGTACATACATACATACATACATACATGACTATACATATATACATACATACATACATACATACATACATACATACATACATACATACAGACAAATATACATACAGACAAATACACACACACACACACACACACACACACACACACACACACACACTATCCTCTGTACAAGTGAATGTGTCTACTATTCTCTACATAGTCTATACCTAGGCTACCATATTGGTTCATTATCCATACATCAGATATGATTATATCATATCAACTACAAATACTGTATGAGTCATATCTTGACAAAATTACATTTACAACATCAGGGGAAATAAATATCTGGTTGCTATGGATATATTCACAAAGTCTATTTTAATATCTGTAACTTACAAATATAAACAGGGGTACCGGTA
This sequence comes from Glandiceps talaboti, assembly GCF_964340395.1. Classification (NCBI taxonomy): domain Eukaryota; kingdom Metazoa; phylum Hemichordata; class Enteropneusta; family Spengelidae; genus Glandiceps; species Glandiceps talaboti. The sequence continues at coordinate 228,476 of NW_027554288.1, forward strand.
CATAGCGCATGCCAGCTAAGGTCAGGTGAGGCAAACCCTGAATTTAGGGACAGTGATTTCCTTGTGTATGTTAAATTCAACTTGCAGTAAAGTAGGTCTTAGATTTGTATTTTCCTGATTGATCTTGACTATGTCTTTCAAAACACAAAGTGTGTTGAGAGAGCACACTCAAGATCAACCAGCTAATATACCACTTGTAAGCTAACATTGGTCAAAGTGTAAACTGTACTCATTTGAATTTGAAGTATAATTATGATGTTTACACACACACACACACACACAGACAGACAGACAGACAGACAGACAGACAGACAGACAGACAGACAGACAGACAGACAGACAGACAGGCACTTTGCCATGCCTATAGCACTACTGAACCTTCAGTTCAGTTGTGCTAATAAACCACAAGAAATCGAATCTGACTGACTAACACTCAACTCCAAAGCCGTGCTATAGAGCATAGGGTATATGGCAACACCCATGATGAAACATGGAAGTCATTAACTTGATGACCATTGGAAATAAAATTATGTATCGGTCAAAGGATTCAGCTTCAGAATTGTTTTTGTCCAAAAAAAACCGCTCAGATTTTATGATTTACATACCACCGACACCATTTTGACAAGTTCAGTTATGAACAAATGAGCATCGAATCCTGGCAGCCTTGTAGGTTATTTAGCCAAACATAATTACATTAAGTTTATTCTTTTCATGTTTTATAGTAAAGGTAGGAGAAATATATGTTTGAAATTGACTACAAACTGACTATCCAGATTAAAACTAATTTAACAATATATCTATCAGATTTAGCACTCTGGTAGATAACTAACTTTTAGAGAATTATATGCAATCATTAAAAAATCTATAAAATATGGGAGACCGGTTAGGACAGCAATTGTGACTTGGAAACTGTGGCTTGTAAAACTGTGACATCTTGACCATGAAACATAATAATGTCTATTAACCCTTTCATTCCTAGAGACGACATTGGAATAAATAGAAACTTGATTGTAAGAACATTTTCTAAAATTTAAGAATATTACTTCATTGGGAAGTAATATTTCTTGAATTCTGATCTAAAATAAAGTTGATCTTTTTCCAAAAATTACAGAGAAACAAGAATTTTTGTTCAAAAATTTTGGCGGGAAAGTTTCTAGTCCTGAAAGGGTTAACTTCTATGCATCATAGCATGGATTTATTATTGAGAAGAGTAAATAGTTTAGTTTAGTTTAGTTTACTTTACTTTATTTCATTTCAGTAAAACAACAAGATCAACAGTACAGATATACAAATAAAAACTAGTACAAATTGTTGAATTACTTGGATAACCCACAAAGTTAAAGACTTATTTCCATTGGGGTCCATACGAGAGCCGTCATTATTTAAGGCCGGGGGGAGGGGGTGTCGTAGGATTTGGACAATCCAAAACTTCAGTACCCCCCCCCCCCCCACCATCCACCCACCCCAGTGTCTATGTTTACTTCAATTCAATATTAACAGCATATGTAACTTTTTTTCAGCTGTTCAGTTTTTAGCAGGTGGCATCAAATTGTAATTGCAATTATATTGAAGATAGAAGCCCTCAGGTAGAAAACGTCCAGAATAAACCTATGAAGACCTTCATTATTGGAGATTCAGTACTGAAGAATATAAAACCTAGGAGACAGTGTGTCTGAACTGCCAATCAGTACACAGTTGATAGACACTGAACAACCAATCAGTACACAGTTGATAGATACCTAACTACCAATATCAGTACACAGTTGATAGACACTGAACAACCAATCAGTACACAGTTGATAGATACCGAACTACCAATCAGTACAGTTGATAGACACTGAACAACCAATCAGTACACAGTTGAAAGACACTGAACAACCAATCAGTACACAGTTGATAGACACTGAACTACCAATCAGTACACAGTTGAAAGACACTGAACTACCAATCAGTACACAGTTGATAGACACCTAACTACCAATCAGTACACAGTTGAAAGACACTGAACTACCAATCAGTACACAGTTGATAGACACCTAACTACCAATCAGTACACAGTTGATAGACACTGAACAACCAATCAGTACACAGTTGAAAGACACTGAACTACCAATCAGTACACAGTTGATAGACACTGAACTACCAATCAGTACACAGTTGATAGACACTGAACAACCAATCAGTACACAGTTGATAGACACTGAACAACCAATCAGTACACAGTTGAAAGATACCTAACTACCAATCAGTACACAGTTGATAGACACTGAACAACCAATCAGTACACAGTTGATAGATACCTAACTACCAATCAGTACACAGTTGATAGACACTGAACTACCAATCAGTACACAGTTGATAGACACTGAACAACCAATCAGTACACAGTTGAAAGACACTGAACTACCAATCAGTACTCAGGTGAAAGACACTGAACAACCAATCAGTACACAGTTAATAGACACCTAACTACCAATCAGTACACAGTGGAAAGACACTGAACTACCAATCAGTACACAGTTGATAGACACTGAACAACCAATCAGTACACAGTTGAAAGACACTGAACTACCAATCAGTACACAGTTGAAAGACACCTAACTACCAATCAGTACACAGTTGATAGACACTGAACTACCAATCAGTACACAGTTGATAGACACTGAACAACCAATCAGTACACAGTTGATAGACACTGAACAACCAATCAGTACACAGTTGATAGTTACCTAACTAACAATCAGTACACAGTTGATAGACACCTAACTACCAATCAGTACACAGTTGAAAGACACTGAACAACCAATCAGTACACAGTTGATAGATACCTAACTACCAATATCAGTACACAATTGAAAGACACTGAACAACCAATCACCTAGTACACAGTTGATAGATACTGAACTACCAATCAGTACACAGTTGATAGACACTGAACAACCAATCAGTACACAGTTGAAAGACACTGAACTACCAATCAGTACACAGTTGAAAGACACTGAACAACCAATCAGTACACAGTTGAAAGACACTGAACTACCAATCAGTACACAGTTGAAAGACACTGAACTACCAATCAGTACACAGTTGAAAGACACCTAACTACCAATCAGTACACAGATGAAAGACACCTAACAACCAATCAGTACACAGTTGAAAGACACTGAACTACCAATCAGTACACAGTTGAAAGACACTGAACTACCAATCAGTACACAGTTGAAAGACACCTAACTATTAATCAGTACACAGTTGATAGACACCTAACTACCAATCAGTACACAGTTAATAGATACAGAACTACCAATCAGTACACAGTTGATAGACACTGAACAACCAATCAGTACACAGTTGAAAGACACTGAACTACCAATCAGTACACAGTTGAAAGACAGTGAACTACCAATCAGTACACAGTTGATAGACACCGAACTACCAATCAGTACACAGTTGATAGACACTGAACAACCAATCAGTACACAGTTGAAAGACACTGAACAACCAATCAGTACACAGTTGATAGACACCTAACTACCAATCAGTACACAGTTGATAGACACTGAACAACCAATCAGTACACAGTTGATAGACACCTAACTACCAATCAGTACACAGTTGATAGACACCTAACTACCAATCAGTACACAGTTGATAGACACTGAACAACCAATCAGTACACAGTTGATAGACACCTAACTACCAATCAGTACACAGTTGAAAGACACTGAACTACCAATCAGTACACAGTTGTCGATAGATACCTAACTACCAATCAGTACACAGTTGATAGACACTGAACAACCAATCAGTACACAGTTGATAGATACCTAACTACCAATATCAGTACACAGTTGATAGACACTGAACAACCAATCAGTACACAGTTGATAGATACCGAACTACCAATCAGTACAGTTGATAGACACTGAACAACCAATCAGTACACAGTTGAAAGACACTGAACAACCAATCAGTACACAGTTGATAGACACTGAACTACCAATCAGTACACAGTTGAAAGACACTGAACTACCAATCAGTACACAGTTGATAGACACCTAACTACCAATCAGTACACAGTTGAAAGACACTGAACTACCAATCAGTACACAGTTGATAGACACTGAACAACCAATCAGTACACAGTTGAAAGACACTGAACTACCAATCAGTACACAGTTGATAGACACTGAACAACCAATCAGTACACAGTTGATAGACACTGAACAACCAATCAGTACACAGTTGAAAGATACCTAACTACCAATCAGTACACAGTTGATAGACACTGAACAACCAATCAGTACACAGTTGATAGATACCTAACTACCAATCAGTACACAGTTGATAGACACTGAACTACCAATCAGTACACAGTTGATAGACACTGAACAACCAATCAGTACACAGTTGAAAGACACTGAACTACCAATCAGTACTCAGGTGAAAGACACTGAACAACCAATCAGTACACAGTTAATAGACACCTAACTACCAATCAGTACACAGTTGAAAGACACTGAACTACCAATCAGTACACAGTTGATAGACACTGAACAACCAATCAGTACACAGTTGAAAGACACTGAACTACCAATCAGTACACAGTTGAAAGACACCTAACTACCAATCAGTACACAGTTGATAGACACTGAACTACCAATCAGTACACAGTTGATAGACACTGAACAACCAATCAGTACACAGTTGATAGACACTGAACAACCAATCAGTACACAGTTGATAGTCACCTAACTACCAATCAGTACACAGTTGATAGACACCTAACTACCAATCAGTACACAGTTGAAAGACACTGAACAACCAATCAGTACACAGTTGATAGATACCTAACTACCAATATCAGTACACAGTTGAAAGACACTGAACAACCAATCAGCTAGTACACAGTTGATAGATACCGAACTACCAATCAGTACACAGTTGATAGACACTGAACAACCAATCAGTACACAGTTGAAAGACACTGAACTACCAATCAGTACACAGTTGAAAGACACTGAACAACCAATCAGTACACAGTTGAAAGACACTGAACTACCAATCAGTACACAGTTGAAAGACACTGAACTACCAATCAGTACACAGTTGAAAGACACCTAACTACCAATCAGTACACAGTTGAAAGACACCTAACAACCAATCAGTACACAGTTGAAAGACACTGAACTACCAATCAGTACACAGTTGAAAGACACTGAACTACCAATCAGTACACAGTTGAAAGACACCTAACTATTAATCAGTACACAGTTGATAGACACCTAACTACCAATCAGTACACAGTTAATAGATACAGAACTACCAATCAGTACACAGTTGATAGACACTGAACAACCAATCAGTACACAGTTGAAAGACACTGAACTACCAATCAGTACACAGTTGAAAGACAGTGAACTACCAATCAGTACACAGTTGATAGACACCGAACTACCAATCAGTACACAGTTGATAGACACTGAACAACCAATCAGTACACAGTTGAAAGACACTGAACAACCAATCAGTACACAGTTGATAGACACCTAACTACCAATCAGTACACAGTTGATAGACACTGAACAACCAATCAGTACACAGTTGATAGACACCTACCAATCAGTACACAGTTGATAGACACCTAACTACCAATCAGTACACAGTTGATAGACACTGAACAACCAATCAGTACACAGTTGATAGACACCTAACTACCAATCAGTACACAGTTGAAAGACACTGAACTACCAATCAGTACACAGTTGTCGATAGATACCTAACTACCAATCAGTACACAGTTGAAAGACACTGAACAACCAATCAGTACACAGTTGATAGTTACCGAACTACCAATCAGTACACAGTTGAAAGACACTGAACAACCAATCAGTACACAGTTGATAGACACTGAACAACCAATCAGTACACAGTTGATAGACACTGAACAACCAATCAGTACACAGTTGATAGACACTGAACTACCAATCAGTACACAGTTGATAGATACCTAACTACCAATCAGTACACAGTTGAAAGACACTGAACAACCAATCAGTACACAGTTGATAGATACCTAACTACCAATCAGTACACAGTTGATAGACACTGAACAACCAATCAGTACACAGTTGATAGACACCTAACTACCAATCAGTACACAGTTGATAGACACCTAACTACCAATCAGTACACAGTTGATAGACACCTAACTACCAATCAGTACACAGTTGATAGACACTTAACTACCAATCAGTACACAGTTGATAGACACCTAACTACCAATCAGTACACAGTTGATAGATACCTAACTACCAATCAGTACAGAGTTGATAGACACTGAGCAACCAATCAGTACACAGTTGATAGACACCTAACTACCAATCAGTACACAGTTGATAGACACCTAACTACCAATCAGTACACAGTTGATAGACACTGAACAACCAATCAGTACACAGTTGATAGACACCTAACTACCAATCAGTACACAGTTGAAAGACACTGAACAACCAATCAGTACACAGTTGAAAGACACCTAACTACCAATCAGTACACAGTTGATAGACACCTAACTACCAATCAGTACACAGTTGAAAGACACTGAACAACCAATCAGTACACAGTTGATAGACACTGAACAACCAATCAGTACACAGTTGAAAGACACTGAACTACCAATCAGTACACAGTTGAAAGACACTGAACTACCAATCAGTACACAGTTGATAGACACCTAACTACCAATCAGTACACAGTTGATAGACACTGAACAACCAATCAGTACACAGTTGATAGATATCGAACTACCAATCAGTACACAGTTGAAAGACACTGAACAACCAATCAGTACACAGTTGATAGACACCTAACTACCAATCAGTACACAGTTGATAGACACTGAACAACCAATCAGTACACAGTTGATAGACACCTAACTACCAATCAGTACAGAGTTGATAGACACTGAGCAACCAATCAGTACACAGTTGATAGACACCTAACTACCAATCAGTACACAGTTGATAGATACCTAACTACCAATATCAGTACACAGTTGAAAGACACCGAACAACCAATCAGCTAGTACACAGTTGATAGATACCGAACTACCAATCAGTACACAGTTGATAGACACTGAACAACCAATCAGTACACAGTTGAAAGACACTGAACTACCAATCAGTACACAGTTGAAAGACATTGAACAACCAATCAGTACACAGTTGAAAGACACTGAACTACCAATCAGTACACAGTTGAAAGACACTGAACTACCAATCAGTACACAGTTGAAAAGACACCTAACTACCAATCAGTACACAGTTGAAAGACACCTAACAACCAATCAGTACACAGTTGAAAGACACTGAACTACCAATCAGTACACAGTTGAAAGACACTGAACTACCAATCAGTACACAGTTGAAAGACACCTAACTATTAATCAGTACACAGTTGATAGACACCTAACTACCAATCAGTACACAGTTAATAGATACAGAACTACCAATCAGTACACAGTTGATAGACACTGAACAACCAATCAGTACACAGTTGAAAGACACTGAACTACCAATCAGTACACAGTTGAAAGACAGTGAACTACCAATCAGTACACAGTTGATAGACACCGAACTACCAATCAGTACACAGTTGATAGACACTGAACAACCAATCAGTACACAGTTGAAAGACACTGAACAACCAATCAGTACACAGTTGATAGACACCTAACTACCAATCAGTACACAGTTGATAGACACTGAACAACCAATCAGTACACAGTTGATAGACACCTAACTACCAATCAGTACACAGTTGATAGACACCTAACTACCAATCAGTACACAGTTGATAGACACTGAACAACCAATCAGTACACAGTTGATAGACACCTAACTACCAATCAGTACACAGTTGATAGACACCTAACTACCAATCAGTACACAGTTGATAGACACTGAACAACCAATCAGTACACAGTTGATAGACACCTAACTACCAATCAGTACACAGTTGAAAGACACTGAACTACCAATCAGTACACAGTTGTCGATAGATACCTAACTACCAATCAGTACACAGTTGAAAGACACTGAACAACCAATCAGTACACAGTTGATAGTTACCGAACTACCAATCAGTACACAGTTGAAAGACACTGAACAACCAATCAGTACACAGTTGATAGACACTGAACAACCAATCAGTACACAGTTGATAGACACTGAACAACCAATCAGTACACAGTTGATAGACACTGAACTACCAATCAGTACACAGTTGATAGATACCTAACTACCAATCAGTACACAGTTGAAAGACACTGAACAACCAATCAGTACACAGTTGATAGACACCTAACTACCAATCAGTACACAGTTGATAGACACTGAACAACCAATCAGTACACAGTTGATAGACACCTAACTACCAATCAGTACACAGTTGATAGACACCTAACTACCAATCAGTACACAGTTGATAGACACCTAACTACCAATCAGTACACAGTTGATAGACACCTAACTACCAATCAGTACACAGTTGATAGACACCTAACTACCAATCAGTACACAGTTGATAGATACCTAACTACCAATCAGTACAGAGTTGATAGACACTGAGCAACCAATCAGTACACAGTTGATAGACACCTAACTACCAATCAGTACACAGTTGATAGACACCTAACTACCAATCAGTACACAGTTGATAGACACTGAACAACCAATCAGTACACAGTTGATAGACACCTAACTACCAATCAGTACACAGTTGAAAGACACTGAACAACCAATCAGTACACAGTTGAAAGACACCTAACTACCAATCAGTACACAGTTGATAGACACCTAACTACCAATCAGTACACAGTTGAAAGACACTGAACAACCAATCAGTACACAGTTGATAGACACTGAACAACCAATCAGTACACAGTTGAAAGACACTGAACTACCAATCAGTACACAGTTGAAAGACACTGAACTACCAATCAGTACACAGTTGATAGACACCTAACTACCAATCAGTACACAGTTGATAGACACTGAACAACCAATCAGTACACAGTTGATAGATATCGAACTACCAATCAGTACACAGTTGAAAGACACTGAACAACCAATCAGTACACAGTTGATAGACACCTAACTACCACTCAGTACACAGTTGATAGACACTGAACAACCAATCAGTACACAGTTGATAGACACCTAACTACCAATCAGTACAGAGTTGATAGACACTGAGCAACCAATCAGTACACAGTTGATAGACACCTAACTACCAATCAGTACACAGTTGATAGACACCTAACTACCAATCAGTACACAGTTAATAGACACTGAACAACCAATCAGTACACAGTTGATAGACACCTAACTACCAATCAGTACACAGTTGAAAGACACTGAACAACCAATCAGTACACAGTTGAAAGACACCTAACTACCAATCAGTACACAGTTGATAGACACCTAACTACCAATCAGTACACAGTTGAAAGACACCTAACTACCAATCAGTACACAGTTGATAGACACCTAACTACCAATCAGTACACAGTTGATAGACACCTAACTACCAATCAGTACACAGTTGATAGACACCTAACTACCAATCAGTACACAGTTGATAAATACCTAACTACCAATCAGTACAGAGTTGATAGACACTGAGCAACCAATCAGTACACAGTTGATAGACACCTAACTACCAATCAGTACACAGTTGATAGACACCTAACTACCAATCAGTACACAGTTGATAGACACTGAACAACCAATCAGTACACAGTTGATAGACACCTAACTACCAATCAGTACACAGTTGAAAGACACTGAACAACCAATCAGTACACAGTTGAAAGACACCTAACTACCAATCAGTACACAGTTGATAGACACCTAACTACCAATCAGTACACAGTTGAAAGACACTGAACAACCAATCAGTACACAGTTGATAGACACTGAACAACCAATCAGTACACAGTTGAAAGACACTGAACTACCAATCAGTACACAGTTGAAAGACACTGAACTACCAATCAGTACACAGTTGATAGACACCTAACTACCAATCAGTACACAGTTGATAGACACTGAACAACCAATCAGTACACAGTTGATAGATATCGAACTACCAATCAGTACACAGTTGAAAGACACTGAACAACCAATCAGTACACAGTTGATAGACACCTAACTACCAATCAGTACACAGTTGATAGACACTGAACAACCAATCAGTACACAGTTGATAGACACTGAACAACCAATCAGTACACAGTTGATAGACACCTAACTACCAATCAGTACACAGTTGAAAGACACCTAACTACCAATCAGTACACAGTTGATAGACACCTAACTACCAATCAGTACAGAGTTGATAGACACTGAGCAACCAATCAGTACACAGTTGATAGACACCTAACTACCAATCAGTACACAGTTGATAGACACCTAACTACCAATCAGTACACAGTTAATAGACACTGAACAACCAATCAGTACACAGTTGATAGACACCTAACTACCAATCAGTACACAGTTGAAAGACACTGAACAACCAATCAGTACACAGTTGAAAGACACCTAACTACCAATCAGTACACAGTTGATAGACACCTAACTACCAATCAGTACACAGTTGAAAGACACCTAACTACCAATCAGTACACAGTTGATAGACACCTAACTACCAATCAGTACACAGTTGATAGACACCTAACTACCAATCAGTACACAGACTACATGCCTTCCCCAGACAGAGTTGACTTAACTGATTGTAGTGATTCAGATCAATAAACTGATTCAAGTTCAGAATGTACACCAATACCAGATAACATTATAGTGCCTGATAGTTCAGAGATAGGCAATGATATACAATTGACAACATCAACCAAGAGGGCTGCCATGAAGAAAAATATTGTTATTGGCCAAAATGCACAACAAGTTGCCAGTAAGAGACATGTTGATAGGGCAGCAACCAAGTCCTCACATTGTGTAAAAACAATTCAGAGTTCCAATATATCATCATCATCCAGCCCATCAAGAAAAAGAAAGCATATCAAAGTTTTAACTGCAAACAATGCTGGGAAAAAAAAGTGGGATAAACATCAGTACTGTGTTTATTGCCTAAAGGACTATGGAAAACTACCATGCCATTTGAAACAAAATCATAGCAATGAATCCGAAGTGTCTGATTCATTCAGTTTTCCTACAGGTAGCAAAGAATGAAGCCTTCTATTAAAGAAACTTTTGATCAAAGGTAATCACGCTCATAACCTCAGGGTATTGCAAGAGGCTGGGGGGGGGGGTCCTCATACCATGCAAACATCCAACACATGCAGTAAAGGTGGAAGACTATTTACCATGTGAATTTTGCTTGGGGTATTTTATCAGAGGTGATCTTTGAAAACACCAAAGGTCTTGTGATTTAAAACCTACAATATATGGATCATCAAAAAACAGAGCACAGGGAAGGTCAGTACATTTGTTACCAATTTGTCAAGCAGCAAATCAAGGTTTGATGGACAATGTGCTACCAAAGATGAACCAGGATGAAATTGCTAGAGTTGTATGAAGTGATCAACTGTGATATTGCAGCAAGTTGCAAGCTTATACAAGAAACAAGGAGCGGAACGTCACTACTATATCAGTCAAAAGCTATGAGAATTGGGTAAATTTGTCATCTCAATGAGAAAGATCAGTAAAGGAGAAGTGACATCTTTCACAGATTGTATTCATCCACACAAGTTTGATTTGCTTGTTGCAGCTGTACAAAGTCTAGCTGGATATGATACAATGGATTCCTCTTTTAAGATTCCTATTCTGGCCACAAAACTAGGAAACATTCCTCAGAAATGTGCAGCCATTTTACAAAGCAATGCCATTAAAACAGGAGATGATGGTCTTTTAACCAGAGCCAGACAGTTTCTGCGACTTTGCACCTTGAAGTGGTCTGAAGACATAAGTTGCAATGCGCAGAAAACAATCAATGAACGGAAAAGGAATAAGCCAATGTTGTTACCACTTGTAGATGATGTCAAAGCACACCACAGCCATATGGAGATAGTTGGTAAAATACTAAAGAGGAATTAAAGTTTAATCCAAATAACAAGAGTTGGTTGCAACTTTGCAGATGTACCCTCTCACAGCTAATCATGTTTAATAGACAGAGAAGTAGGAAAGTGGAGAGAATGACCATACATGACTATGACAATGTACATGGAGGGAATCCAAGTGGTGTTGTTGATTCATGCTTGTCAGAATTTGAGAAAGACTGAAGACTTGTTACAGTTTACTGTGAATATATTGTGGTTATCTGATTGCAAAATGATAATCCAGTTACAACTAGTATAGTGTACATGATGACAGACAAAACCCAGTTTTCGCTCAAGATTTAAACTGAACACTACACTACCTACAGATAATATTGACTACTAATTAACACATACAATATCTTTTTCATAATATAATTAACTGACAAATTTTTAGTGAATATATCTCTGGTTATTTGAAGAAAAAAGAAAATCCTAGATGTAGCTGGTACAGGCTTAATTATGCTTTTTATATCAAATTGACTGCCTCAAATTATGTACAATAGGTTATATTTACCACGCCCTTAGTTTCCAATATAGGAATTTAAAAGTATCATTGGTATGGGGTTTTCCAATTCTCTGATCAGCAAATGTGTTGCCCCTTCCCAGTTTGCAAGTCATGTGAGTAACAACGGACTCTTAACAATGCTATTAATTTAGGAGAGACAATCACACTTCATGAAAAGTTTCTGGAACCTAAATTATATTTTCAACACATATTTAGAAAGATTTGGCTGTAAAACATCAACAAGAACTTTTTATTGTAATTTAATTTCAGGCACATAAAAAAGAAAGAAGTGGCCAGATAATGAGAAGGCTGCTGCTTTACAACATTTCGCAGTAGATATCAGTCTCCAGAAAGTTCCAGGAAAATGAGAATGTCAAGAATGTAAACAAAAGTACCCTGTTCTAAGTCATAGGAAATGGACAGATATCAAATTTGTTTTGTTTATAACAAAATACAGAAGCAGAAAAATGATGATAGGAAGATTTGAAAAACTCATGGTGTAGTGTTAAGTTAGAGATCATTGTGACAGGTTCATAGTATTTGTTCTCGTTCTACAAGATTGCTTGTGTTTTAGTCACTGTAGTGTCACTAAAATTTTAAAAAATACCGCCAATGGCATTGTAGCACAACTGCAGTTTTCCAAAAACGTTTATCCATATGTTTGTCCTTGCTAACAATAGGTGTTCATTTGCTGAATGACTATCCAGATGCCTATTCAACCATGTTGCTATCTTTGCAATATACGTGATCATTTGGCTGTTGCTATGGGCGTGGTCATGTTGCTAGGCAAATTTGGATACATTTTTTGAATGATTACTCACTTTCCTACCAGATGATATTGTTTGACCAAAATATACTGCCATTTGGTTGTTGTTAAGGGATTGGTCATGATTGCTAAGGCCAATTGTGTCAAAATATTTTGAAGAAAATCTGTGGAATAACACTTCTAGAAACATTTCACCAAGTTTCAGTCTCATTGACCAAGTACTTTTTGAGATATACATATTTGACCAAAATTCACATGTTTACACTTAATTTGCATATTACTGAGGAGATCATTATATGCTTGATATTTCTTCATCTATACACCAACAGATGCATCCTTGTTAAATTTCAGCCCAATCCCCTCAATAGTTTTGGAATGATAGGTTTTTGACCAAAAAGACACATTTTTAGCCCTAATTTGTATATTACTAAGGGAATCATCATGTCATGAACAAACCTTAATTTACTCACCCCTAAGAATGTTTCCAAAAACTTTCAGGCCAATCTCCACGGTAGTTTTGAAGTTTAAGTTTTTTGACCAAAAACAATTTTTTTTTTTTACCTAAAACACACATCTCTGATGCTATCAATTTTCAAAATTCCCAACTAGACACCCAAAGTAACATGACCACCAAATATTAATTTAAAGCAATCGGTCCAGCAGTTTTTTACTTTAAGTTATTTACACACACACACACATCCCCCCCCCCCACACACACACACACACACACAGACAGACATGCCTAAAGCACTACTGAACCTTCAGCCCAGTTGTGCTAAACAGGTTTCCAAGCAACGTCAAACTGAGGTTAATCTTGATGCCTTTGACATTGAGATGTGAAGTAGTCCATAAAAGATTTAATGGTTTCATTTCATCAATAAAACAAGAATCTTTCATTTCTCGGCCGAGTCAAAGCATCTTTTAACACAATAAATCATGTTTTAAAAAAAAAAAAAAAAAACATCTCTGATGCTATCGTTTTCATTTGAGGAATTTTTCATCTAGACACCCTAAGTAGTGTCCCCACCAAATATCAAGCCGATCGGTTTGACGGTTTTTGACTTTGTCATTTACACACACACACACACACACGCACGCACGCACGCACGCACACACACACACACACACACACACACACACACACATTTCTCCATGGCGCTAGCACTACTGAACCTCAGTCAGTTGTGCTAAAAACAAAGACACAGCATCTCTGTCCTTTGGGATACTGATCATGTGTATTATAGTGATCTCATGACCAGAATTTTCACCATAATTTGAATGTCAGCCAAGATTACGTATAAGAGAACCGATCGTACATTTAAAATGTTGACATTCAATATGCACTATAAGGTATGACAATTTGATTTGTTTGTTGTAGATTGTCACACAATTGCTAATGCACATGGCTCAGTCAATGACATCTGTCAATTAATAACGGTGATTTGTCAATAGCACATCTATGACAAATTCCAAGTTACATATTCCGCCAACAAAATATCTCACATTATAGAATACTTGTTACTGTACTTCTGTTTCACTTTTGTTCTTTATTGTTTAAAGTAGGCAATATCTTTTGGACAAAAACATTATTTTTAACTGGATCACAAGTGTGTTTTGTTTTCATTTCAATGTCTTACCATGACATGTTTTATTTTGTTTCATTTTTAGCTTAATGTAGTTTAAAGTCTTTCCTTAGATGTGGTATCACCTAATGCATAGACTAAATTTGTAACGACTTGTCAGATATAACTATATATATAAATAATTTCATCGACTTGGGTAACACGTTTCACACAAAAAGTTGTAGTTTTCTATCAAAACTGATAATTGCAAACATTTTTAACGTTAGTGCCTGTTTAGCTATTGTTGTCAATATTCCATTGTAATCATCTTATCTTTATGTCAACCACTCTGCAATCAATGTTGTTTTGTAACTAAAATATTGTTTTATTATTAGCAATGAACTACTTATTGATACACTTACCAATGATTCATTTATAGGCAATGATCTGATTTATGTACTAAGTATACACTTACCCAATCTGATTCATCTTTATAATTGACATCATAACCATTATCCAAGTAGAATTTAACCTTCTCTATATCTCCACTCTTAACAGCATCAATGAGATCCTAATATAAAACAAACATATACAATGATTAGACTAATTTACACCAGTTTCACAAAATCATGTCAAAATTACATTAAAAATATGCTTACTGCAAACCCAGTGTTAAAGTGACCAAATTAATGAGGATTAGGTATTTATTTTGAATTTTTAATTTATACAACAACTTTACCGTATTTTCTAATTGAAAAAAAAAATAATGTGAAATAATATCTACCAATTCCTTGTTTGTAACTCTGTAAATTGAAAATCAATAAAATATGTCTAAAATGTTTGTTATTATGCAAAAAAATAACAAAGTGTTTACACTTTTTTCATCTTTTTTCATCTTTTTGTAATCAAATGAGTTACAAACAAGGTTTTGGTATTTATAATATGTTATTTCACATTATTTGTTAAATTAGGAAAACACAGTAAAGTTGTATTATAAATTAAAAATCCAAAATAAATACCTAATTCTCATCCATATGGCCACTTTAATAATATCTTAATATTTCCTTTTAGACAACATTTAAATATATATATCAAAAATATACATAAGGTAGCTGCCTATTTTATCATTCACACAAATGATATTATGTAATATTATATGATTAATATGTCATTTATATCAATCTATTTTAATTAATATCAATCCATATAAAACAAACTTTTTTGTCACTTCAATTCAAACATATGATTATTGTAAAACACAGGTAGGGTTGATTTGAACAGTTTGATTTGAGATCAATATCATTTTGTCAAATCAGAACAAACTGGAAAGACTTTACGTAATGGTATGATACAAATCATTAGATTAGCTTTGTAGATCAAATGATTTATAAAGGTTATAAGACACAAATAGTTCAAAGTTGTTTTAGCATTAAGTTTTCAATCTGTCAAAATCTAGTTAAAGCTGGCCACTAGGTGGCGGTATGGTCAGCAGATTAGTCAGCTGTAACAATGAATATCATTCTGATGAGGATCGTCTACAAGACAGATCAAAAGCTCAATGCTAAAAACATTTTGAACTGCTTGTGCGTTATATCATTATGTAATACATTCACAATGCTAAAACATGTAACATTAAAAAGCTATATTGATGATGGACAACTGATATATACTCTGTGTAAATTAGAATATTAACACATGTATCTGTGTTATGGTTTCTAAGAATTACTAGACTGTGAGATATGACATGACGTTCCGCCCTCACTGGCCTCTGATGTGTGAGGGCGCCCCATCTAGGTGTACCTTACAGACTAAAGAATTACATGATTATACATATTTACAAAGTTTGAGGAAATTTAAATCTGACCATGTCATCAGATACATTTATATATTTACAAGATATGTATTCATGTATGACGTCATTGTACTACACCAAACCATTTCACAGCTACAGACTTTATTGTTTCAGGGTTGGGGATGTAGCTGCCTGCTGGGGGTGTAGCTGCCTGCTGGGGCAGGGGGTGTAGTTGCCTGGGGTGTAGCTGCCTGCTGGGGGGGGGGGGGGGGGGTTGTAGCTGCCTGCTGGTGGGTTGTAGCTGCCTGCTGGGTGGTGTTGCTGCCTGCTGGGGGGTGTAGCTGCCTGCTGGGAGGGGGGAGTAGCTCCCTCAATGGCAAGGGGCTACAGACTTTAAATGGATAGATGTACTTAAATAAATTAGTGACAATGGCATTATAGCACAAATCTATAATAATCACATCCTCAAAGAGCTTTACAATTATTACTCCATGGCACAGACCTATAGTGGCACAATGGCCCTTTACTTCCTCAACTCCCTGGGGAGCATACAATCAGCCTCTATAAGTGCATGGGATTAAAGCATTCACATTCATTTCAACATCTATCCTACCATGTCCCCAATTAATACAGCTAGGTTAACCAAAGCGCAATTGTGGTTCAAATCTTACCCAAGAATTTTAGTCATTCAGAAACAAATGCCAGCAACGGGCTCAACCCTGCAACCTGCAGATTCCTAGCCAGCCACTCTAAACATTCAACCATCATGACTCTACAACCTGCAACCTGCAGATTCCTAGCCAGCCACTCTAAACATTCAACCATCATGACTCTACAACCTGCAACCTGCAGATTTCTAGCCAGCCACTCTAAACATTCAACCATCATGACAGCACATCTATCCACTTGCCTTATACCAATGATGTTATTGTAAAATACATATATATATATATCGCTAGTTCATTGTTGCTATGAGTATAGTCTACATTGTAGTAGCTTTAGCATATACGTGTTCACCTGCCAAATGTTTAATTTGCCTACACAACCCTTTTGTTACATTCCCAACATACGCCATCAATTGGAGGTTGCTTATGGGTGAGGTATCAATATTTTGGCATGTGAGTTCACTTTTGGATATTTAAATAACAGGCCTAGGTTGCCAAGCAACCTTAAACAGATGTTAATCTTTACGCCATTGACACTGACATGTGAAGTAGCCCATAAAAGATTTAATGATTTCATTACATCAATAAAACAAGAATCTTACATTTCCAGGTTGAAGTCAAAGCATTTTGTAATACAACAAATCACATTTTCAAACGTAAAATACACATTTCTGATGCGATCATTTTCATTTGAACAATTTCCCAATTAGACAATCGAAGTAACATGACCACCAAATATTAAAGCAATTGGTCTAGCAGTTTTTTACTTTAAGTTGTTTACACACACACACACTCACACACACACACTCACACACACACACACACACACACACACACACACACACACACACAAATACACACACACAGAGAGACAGACACTTAGCGATCCCTACAGCACTACTGAACCTTATCAATTCAGTTGTACTAAAAATGAGTTAAAGGGGAACACCACTCAGTGAAATAATTGTATTTCCTGAGAGTTTTTTGGTTTTAGATGACAATTTGTATAGTCACGATGACTCTTGGTTCCTTTTTAGTCTTCAATGGACAAACTAATAATATTGGTGTGCATCCTAAGTTCAACGGCAAGAGGCTGGGTAACCAAGCCTACAGACTTTAAATGGATAGATGTATTTAAATAAATTGGTGACAATGGCATTATAGCACAATGGCGTTATAGCATATAATCCATTGCAGCCTCTATTAGTGCATGGGATTAAAGCATTCACATTCATTTCAACATCTATCCTACCAGGTCCCCAATTAATACAGCTAGGTTAACCAAAGCGCAATTGTGGTTCAAATCTTACCCAAGAACTTTAGTCATTCAGAAACAAATGCCAGCAACGGGCTCAACCCTACAACCTGCAGATTCCTAGCCAGCCACTCTAAACATTCAACCATCATGACCCTACAACCTGCAACCTGCAGATTTCTAGCCAGCCACTCTAAACATTCAACCATCATGACTCTACAACCTGCAACCTGCAGATTTCTAGCCAGCCACTCTAAACATTCAACCATCATGACTCTACAACCTGCAACCTGCAGATTCCTAGCCAGCCACTCTAAACATTCAACCATCATGACAGCACATCTATCCACTTGCCTTTTACCAATGATGTTATTGTACAATATATATATATCACTAATTCATTGTTGCTATGAGTATAGTCTACATTGTAGTAGCTTTAGCATATATGTGTTCACCTGCCAAATGTTTAATTTGCCTACACAACCCTGTTGTTATATTCCCCACATACGCCATCAATTGGAGGTTGCTGTGGGTGAGGTATCAATATTTTAGCATGTGAGTTCACTTTTGGATATTAACAGACCTGTGTTGCCAAGCAACCTTAAACAGATGTTAATCTTTACGCCATTGACATTGATGTGTGAAGTAGAGCCCATAAAAGATTTAATGATTTCATTACATCAATAAAACAAGAATCTTACATTTCCAGGCTGAAGTCAAAGCATTTTGTAATACAACAAATCACATTTCCAAATGTAAAATTTCTGATGCGATCATTTTCATTTGAACAATTTCCTAACTAGTCAACCGAAGTAACATGACCACCAAATATCAAAGCAATTGGTCTAGCAGTTTTTTACTTTCAGTTGTTCACACACACACACACACACACACACACATTCTCACTCACACACACACACATCCACACATCCTCACTCACACACACACATACACACACACACACACACACACACACACACACAGATACTTAGCAATCCCTACAGCCCTACTGAACTTTATCAATTCAGTTGTGCTAAAAATGAGTTAAAGGGGAACACCACTCAGTGAAATAATGGTATTTCCTGAGAGTTTTTTGGTTTTAGATGACAATTTGTATAGTCATGATGACTCTTGGTTCCTTTTAAGTCTTCAATGGGCAAACTAATAATATTGGTGTGCATCCAAAGTTCACAAAAATACATTCATTTCTCCAGTAACACCACTTTTCTGGATTGGAACCGTTAAAGGGGCATGGTCTGAAACGTCTATCTTTTTTCTTTCTTTAATTTTTTTTTTTTTTTTTTTTTTTTTTTTTTTTTTTTTTTTTGGGGGGGGGGGTTATTTTTTGTTACCTGTATGTACCACTGACTGTAACTTGTTTAATGGTCAGTAATTTATATGCAAAGCCTATACCCTGTTATCTAATGTATTCTATACTAAGGAATACCATAATATTCTTTTATACTTACAGTATCACAGTAGTTTATAGAGTGAGAATTTTGCAAGCAACTACCAGTCATTACACAAATAGCAGTGAATGGCTGTTTATTTGACGAATCAAAATTGTGTATTCTCCTACCTCTTATTATGTTGTGACTCACATTTATACAATTACCGATAGTTGATTGCATACTTTTCAGGATGAATGTCATTATATCAAATGACAGTTCCAAAAAATAATTCCAGTTGTAGCTAGTTTAGCTTTAATAATTTATCAACTTTTGTAGAACAGTCTATGACAACTTGCTGCTTACACTTGATTCTAGGCAGTCAGAAGTACAGAGCTCAGGTTAGACTAATGAGGTTACAACAAGCAATTTTGAAAACACCAACTTTTGAGGTGCTTTTCTCACAAATGTTTAGCCACAGAATCAAGGCAAATAAGGATTGTGTATTTTGGTTATATCCCATAACCAAACTTCAAAATCCCAAATTGCCCGGATTCTAGGCCAACAAATATATGACGATATCGTATCTGGAGTATCCAGCTTTCAGTACAGGTATTACAAAATTGGCCATAAAGATGAACTCAGTGGTACCTTAACAGAGATAGTATTACAAACATTGATTGGTGGAATGAGTGTTGTATGTCAATTGGCCATAAATATAAACTCAATGATACCTTGACAAAGATAGTATTACAAACACTGATTGGTTAAACAAGTGTTGTGTAGTCAATCACCTGACAAGTAAACTGGGTACTGTACTTGTAATTCTATACTGATAAACCTGAAATGTCATATTTAAATTTTGTCATCTAATCTGATTTGTCACCTTTAATTCAGGCTGGGGATATTAAAGGGGAATACCACTCCAGGAAATGAAGACATTTATGTAAACTTTGAGTTGTAGTTAGACATTGTATGAGTTTACATCACTTACATTACACATAATTAACTAAAATTAAAAAGTAAAAATTATTGACTATCTATTGTTTATTGGTAGCCCTTATTAACACACATGATTTGTCTCATTGTAAACCTAAAAAAAATCTTGATTTTTCATTCACTTTGGTGTTCAATGTCAAAAACCTGTGGATTAATGATCTGCAAATATTATCTAATATGTAAATATTTGGACACAAAGTCTTGGTTTTTAGTGGTCATGTATATGGTAAACATATGGTAATTTGATATATCTGTATGATATGCAAACAGTGAAAGTATCATATTACATGATTACATGTGTCTAAACTGACCAAGTATGACCTGGTATAACCATATATCTTTCAAATCAAAATGAAACTGATCCCAAAAATATGCAAATCTGTCACATGACGTCATTAAATATTCAAAATTGCTTTCGATACACCAAAATCATAGCATTCTTGCTATTTTATCAGTATTTTACAAGTTTTGCTCAAATTTCATGTAAAAATCCTGGTTTTCTTGGGGCAAACGGTCAAATGTACATACTATCACAGAATGGGTGTGTGACTCCCTAGCTTACTCATATCTGATAGCTGGCCCCTCAGTAAAGGCTTCAAACTTTGAGTTATGTTAACCTGTTATAACTAACTTGGAGTTTAATACCTCATCGTGTGGATAATTCTCGTCAACCAGTGCTCAAAGAGTCAACAGACATGAATTGTCTCATGGCCTATCCTCATAAATATGGAATGGTTGAACATTGCGTGCTCATTAGTATTGATCACATGTACATATACACATTTTAGACCAAAACCAGTCCCTTGGGAGAAATTTTGGTCTCATAATTTTTAAATGTTTTTGAATTTGTTATCCTTTTCCAAATTTGAAGGAAAATGTGGTCAACTTTCTTTTTTATTTTTCCAAGATTAAGTGATGTAAAATCTTAAATTGACTGACTACAACTCAAAGTTTACATAAATTTCTACATTTCCTGGAGTGGCATTCCCCTTTTAAGTACACAATACATGGAAAAAAATTATTTACTTTTTTAGTTTATTTCATATTGTTGAACTGGAAAAATACAGATATTAATCTTTATAAATAGATATTTCAATACACTACATCTCCCAAAGAAATTTGTATAAGACTTGTTTTGATTATTTGGCTGTTTCTATGGGCGTGGTCTTGTTGCTAGGCACATTTGCATACATGTTTAAATGTTTATTCATTTGTCTTTCAATTCCTGACCCACCAAATATCATGGCAATCGGTTCAGCGGTTTTTAACTTATATAAGTTGTTTACACTCACATCCACACAGACGGACAGACAGACAGACAGACAGACAGACAGATGCCAAGCGATCCCTATAGAACTACTGAACCTCAGTTCAGTTGTGCTAAAAACTAGACACAATCAATGTTGCTGGAGTTTTTATAGTTCATTTTAAACTCAGATAAAATTAAGAATGTGATATTAGTGATATGGATTTTAGACTATCTAGGATAAGTTTATCAGACTGCCATGCCTCCATCTTGTGAGAAATTATCACATTGAAGGTGTAGTCCAGTGTCCATCAGTTACACCTTCATTTCTGTACAGTGGCATAATAATTAAACCAAAGACCATCCCTAGTTTTACTTAAATCCACATAAACATTCTCACACCATAGTTAATATAACTAATAAACCTGTTTACAGATAAAGAGCCAAGCTACACCCTGAGACCATTTGTGGTAGTTATATCTTTATATGATATATGTTATTCTTCTCAAAAATAAGATTCATGGTAAATAATACAAGTACTGTGAATGGCACCACACACAATTACATTTTTGTCAGTTACTAACAGTATGCTGAGTGTGGGTACATGTAGTTAAAGAGTTTAGGATTTTCAAAATCCAAACTGTGATACATAGTAATCATTCTACTGAAAACAATGGTTTTAGAATTTGTAACAGAGAGAGTGGTGATAGCATAGCAGTAAATATCAATATTAATGTCTTGATATTGGGTTATATGCCTTCAATGCAAGGATATAATCAACACTATGCGTAGCGGAGTGCTGATTGTATCTTTACACCAAAGGCATATAACAAAAGATCCAAGCTCTAATATTTGTATTACATGTCTCTAAAGATATTAGGTTCATATGATAAATTTCATGTCAGAAACATTAAAAAAAGAATACAACTTGAATATTTGTCAATGTAACATGTGGTGTTTGAATATATGATGCATTAATAAATTACAGTATAGACTAAACTAAAATCAAACTACAACTCTTTTTGTATATCAACCTGGAACTATTTCGGCAAAGTGCAATAAAGTTCATATTTGTTGAGAAAGATATACTGCTAGATGGAAATTCTGCTGTAAAAACTACTTACAGGTTACACTACTGAATGACATCACAACTATATCTATATGTACTATTACGGCAACAGTTTGTAACTTAGTAAAGTAAAGTTATCTTGTCTGTAGAGCGTGGTGTAATCTCCTGCATCCATCACAATATGACTGGATAAATACAGTTAATCATAAAAAGTGAAACAACATCATTTTACATGTATGTATGTATATATGTATGTATGTGTGTGTGTGTGTATGTATGTATGTGTGTATGGATGTATAGATGGATATATGTATATATATATATATATATATGTGTGTATGTATGTATGTGTGTGTGTGTATGTATGTATGTGTGTATGTATGTATGTGTGTGTGTATGTATGTATGTGTGTATGGATGTATGGATGGATATATGTATATATATATATATATATATGTGTGTGTGTGTGTGTGTGTGTGTGTGTGTGTGTGTTTGTGTGTGTGTGTGTGTATATCTATCTATAGAACCCTAAAAGAATAAAAGTAGCGCCAATGGCATTGTAGGACAACTGTATTTGGCTGTTGCTATGGCGTGGTCTTGTTGCTAGGCATATTTGCATACATTTGTTTATCTTTATTCTCATACCTACCCATCCACATTCTTTGTAATATGCATCATCATTTCAGTGTTGTCAACAATAACTGTAGAATAACCCTCCATCCCCTCCATCCCCACCGTTCACCATACAGTTTCAAGATATAAGTTTTTGACCCAAATTGAGATTTTACACCTAATTTGCATATCACTGATGGGATCATCATGTTGTGAATACACTTTCATCTACACATCCCCTGATGCATCCCCATTAACTTTCAGCTGAATCTGCTAACTAGTTTGGAAGTATAGATATCGAAGTAAAGAAGTATATAGGCATTAATATTGCATGTATAGTAAAGTCAACGGTATGTTAGAGAAATTTAGGTGGTCATACTTAGTGTATAAAATAGAAACTGGAATCTGATGAGATGTGGTGATTTGTAGTGTCAATGACATGTAGTGTCCAAAATAGAAAGTGTATTAATCCATTCTGACAAGTTCAAACTGACAAGTAGAATAATTTAGATTAACTTCTTTTATAAACTATCTATGAAGATTACCATAACAAAACATTGAATTTCACCTTTGTCCCAAAGTGCAATATACATGTACAATGTAAGTGAAGCATTAATTGTGAAACAGCCAAGCATTTATATGACATGTTCTGTAACTAGTGTGGTAGCTAAATATTAAATATATGTATATGTATACGTATAGTTATGTTTGACCTCTTACGTCAAGTAATATTAAAGAACTGATGCAAGAAACAGGGACAAAAACAAATATTTACATGTACCATATTTCAGACAAGGCTATATGTCATTGTAGACAGGGATTTTTTTATTTCATCACCATCCAAAACACGGTGACCCCCCCCCCCATCCACAATTTTCAAAACAGCATGACCCCCCTGCCAATTTCAAAGACAGGGTGACTCCCCCCCCCCCACCAATCCACCCCCACCCCCATCCCCCGGCCGAAGAAACTGACCGATCCCTTACTTATTTACCCTGCAACTACCTCAATACCTACTAAGTATTTTACATCATCAAGTAGCGATAATTTTAAGCTGCACTTTATGACTACTCAATCCAAAAACAACAAAATCATGTGATAAATTTTCATTGGCCCTTTTCAAAATGATTGCATTCCTGCTACACGCTTATTCATAGTAAATCCTTTCATGTCGTGTTCAGACATTCACACTCTCCTACAAATTGTGAAATGCAGAGGATATCGAGAACGATATACATGTATGTGAAACATCACACAAGTAAAGTTACACAATAAACAGTCGTGTCCTGCTTTGACCCCAGATGACCCAGTTTCACGTGACTGGTGATTTACTGACCTAACGAGGTGAGGTTAGACATGTTACGTGTGAATGACAATAATAAGTGCAATGCCAAGTACGTCTGATATTATGGGATACTAAGGTACAAATCTTACTCCCCTGAAATGTAGCTAAGTCCATCTAGGCCATTGTAAGTACTACGGGTACAAGTCCACTGCATTCGATCACGCCATGACTACTAGTATTAAATGTACCAGTACACGTTGGAGATATCTCTCCCCAACGTTCATGGTCTAACGTTACGCTAATATTCTCCTAGATACGTTGTATTGTGTGCCGCGTATATTTTGCACACTTACTTTATTAGCATAAAAGGAATGGACGGTACAAACTGTCTGTATAAGTTTTAGAAGTTGAACAAAGTTGTACACGAGTTGCCGCTCTCAGCGCCATTCACAACAAACCTGCAGTGTGTGTTTATAGTTATACATAATACAAATCGTAACATCATAAAGACACTTACCCATGGCCTCTTTTCTTGACTGAGTTCCATATTTACCACTTCACCCTGACCCTGTTCAAAACGCAGTAAATCTTACAAACTTGAAGACGACCACACAGGCTACCATCATCACACCGGGTCCTTGGAAATTAGGTCAACTGTTTAACCCGGAAATATTGTTGTGGACACGTGATCGGCAAACGCGTACGTTATACCATGGGGAAGACAGTGTGTACTATTACCCAATGAGTAGTACATGTCTGGATCGGTGATGTCATATCTTTTTAGTCAGCCGGTCAGAGGTTACGCGCGTTTGTTCTTATATCATCACTCCACCGACAGTCTGGACATTCGTCTGCGCAGCCTGTCTGCGCATATCTATCGTGCATTAACGTTGAAATCCTACTTCGGTCTAAATATTCATAGAATTTGATGCTTTTATAGAGTTTGAATTTTTAAATACAACATAACAAACATTATTATGAGTAAGGCTCTCTGAGAATCCCTCAAAATTATGAGTTGGTTTGTGTAGGGAAACTATACGTCCCCGGATCGGTAATACTTGATCCTTTTTGTTAAACATTTCATAAAACGAACTTTAGGGGTCTCTTCATCAGTCACAGTTGTTGTGATAAATAATCATTCCCATATTTATTTGCCCAAAGTTTAATTTGTTCATCAAACAGAAATACCAGTATTTCTACATTCCTAAACTATTATCTAGGTTTTTTGCTCACAGATTTTTTAATTCAGAATGTTTTAATTTAGTGCTGACTCATAGTTTGTCTTTTCAGTTCTTGTTTCGTGTTTGTGTTATGATTGGTCTCCATTCCTAACTTCCTGCATGGTCGAGCACGTCAATCATGCAATCATTGTGTATGGTACCGGTTCGTGGCTTACGGGCCCTGGCGGGGGGGGGGCAACTCCCATAGACGGATATACGGGGAGGGTCCGCGCGAAAGGGGTCGTTTTTTATGCTGGTGAATATCAGAAAGGGTATACTTTTTTCATGA
Source organism: Glandiceps talaboti (assembly GCF_964340395.1). Taxonomy (NCBI): domain Eukaryota; kingdom Metazoa; phylum Hemichordata; class Enteropneusta; family Spengelidae; genus Glandiceps; species Glandiceps talaboti. The sequence goes on from NW_027554288.1 coordinate 255,247, forward strand.
AGTGTTGGTATCAAAAAGGGTCTGTAAATTAGACTATGCAATCTGGAAGCGTTTCAACCTGTTTTTCTCCCTTGAAAACCTCTCTCGTCGCTCATGCCACTTGATGAGGTACATACGAACATGCAGTATATTTTAGCATTTATACCCACAGACAGTGACAATTAGTCAGGAAGTGTGAGTAAATATCGGTAAATGTTGGTTAATAAGACATGTAGACTGTAGTTTTTGTTTACTGATGTCTATTACAACCACTACCAATGTATTTTTTCACAATGCTGTTGAGTTTTATTCACCTAGTGACTACGCTCGTCATAGGCTTAGTGCTAACCATTACTCCTTATGACGTCATAAAATCCCGTGGTCTAGGTGGGACCGGAAATACCCGAAAACTCTCGAAGTAAATCCGAAGGGAACTGACTGAAAAAGGGTCATTTTAAGGTGTTTGCAGACGCTTTTCAAAAGTTTTAAAACCAGAATGTATTTCACAAAAATGTTGTCTAGCAAATTAGCGATAGTGAATGTGAGCATTTTTAATCACCTTTAATAAACAACAAGTCAAAACAGTTATAAATACTATCTGGATCTAATACCTCATTTGAAGATTTAAAATCTCTGTCGTTGACAATATCTATATTGTACAATTTCTGGAAGTGTCGCTGAAGTCCGTACCTGATTTTGGCATACAATTCCCCATCACAGCGTCGAACTCCTGCATAAAAATTACGTAGTAGCGTACACAGTTCTGTAGAATTATCCTCCACTACAGGCAATACCGTTCTTACTTCCACACAGTATTTTTCTAAAATACTCACAGCATTTTTGATAACACACTTTGTGCGCTTAGCATCTTTGTGTGACACCAGTTCTGCAAGATCTTCTTCAGACACTTTCCAAAAACGTGGATTATCGTTTGCCGCCATGGCCATTGACCCGTCTGAATATTTGTCGTCTGCAAGGAAGACACTCACGCATTCGCAATGGGCGGGCAATAGTCCACTCGACTTTAGCTTTTCATTCATGGAACTATTACCCTATGGGGCGGGCAATAGATCGTCATTTCCCGGGCAACAGTATTCAAATTTCGCATACCATGTGAAAGGGCACTGACCAATCGCAACACCACTCAAGCAGATGATGTGTTATAATCTACCATGCTGCCCTGTGCGAAAGTAGCATGCCTGTTGACAGCATTCTTATTAAACCCAAAGTTGTCTGACGTAATAGTAACTTACAAAATAAGTGTATAACTGTATTGCTGTCACTGGAAGTTCAACTCAGTTGTATCACAGAGCAAAATCGTTTATAAACGTACAGTATTTCTGATCCACAGTTTGGTCAAAGTCCTTCAATCAGCACAAAAAGTTGTTCATCCAATCAGTGAACCTCAGCTGCTATAGTGACTGTAAACAGTATACGTAGCATCCTGAGCTGACAAATAACTATATTTGGACATTACATAACTGCTCCAATAAACACTAACTTTATGAGGTACTGTGTTATCGGTCATAATTTTGTGATTGATGCTAACTGTATGAGGGACTGAGTGGACGTTTGATGGTAATGATACTGTACAGGAACTAAACTATGTGAGTGGAGGTGTAAATGGTAATGATAATGTATAGGAACTAGACTATGTGAGTGGAGGTGTAAATGGTAATGATACTGTATAGGAACTAGACTATGTGAATGGAGGTGTAAATGGTAATGATACTGTATAGGAACTAGACTATGTGAGTGGACGTATAAATGGGAATGATACAGTATATATGAACTAGACTATGTGAGTGGAGGTGTCAATTGTAATGATACTGTATAGGAACTAGACTGTGAGTGGAGGTGTAAATGGTAATGATACTGTATAGGAACTAGACTGTGAGTGGAGGTGTAAATGGTAATGGTACTGTATAGGAACTAGACTAGTGAGTGGAGGTGTAAATGGTAATGATACTGTATAGGAACTAGACTAGTGAGTGGAGGTGTAAATGGTAATGATACTGTATAGGAACTAGACTATGTGAGTGGAGTTGTAAATGGTAATGATACTGTATAGGAACTAGACTATGTGAGTGGAGGTGTCAATTGTAATGATACTGTATAGGAAATAGACTGTGAGTGGAGGTGTAAATGGTAATGATACTGTATAGGAACTAGACTGTGAGTGGAGGTGTAAATGGTAATGATACTGTATAGGAACTAGACTAGTGAGTGGAGGTGTAAATGGTAATGATACTGTATAGGAACTAGACTATGTGAGTGGAGTTGTAAATGGTAATGATACTGTATAGGAACTAGACTATGTGAGTGGAGGTGTCAATTGTAATGATACTGTATAGGAACTAGACTGTGAGTGGAGGTGTAAATGGTAATGAGACTGTATAGGAACTAGACTATGTGAGTGGAGGTGTAAATGGTAACGATACCATATAGTATAGGAACTAGACTATGTGAGTGGGGGTGTGAATGGTAATGATACTGTATAGGAACTAAACTATGTGAGTGGAGGTGTAAATGGTAATGGTACTGTATAGGAACTAGACTATGTGAGTGGAGGTGTGAATGGTAATGATACTGTATAGGCACTAGACTATGTGAGTGGAGGTGTGAATGGTTATGATATTGTATAGGAACTAGACTATGTGAGTGGAGGTGTAAATGGTAACGATACTGTATAGGAACTAGACTATGTGAGTGGACGTATAAATGGGAATGATACAGTATATATGAACTAGACTATGTGAGTGGAGGTGCCAATTGTAATGATACTGTATAGGAACTAGACTATGTGAGTGGAGGTGTAAATTGTAACGATACTGTATAGGAACTAGACTATGTGAGTGGAGGTGTGAAGGGTAACAATACTGTATAGGAAGTAGACTGTGAGTGGATGTTTGATGGTAACAATATCGTATAGGAACTGGACTAATCTGAGGAGTACATTGAGTCTGTGTTATGTATACTTAATGAAATGAACTTTCAGAGGGGGGGGGGGGCTACTCCCCTTATTTTAATATACGTATGTGTGCCACCCTTTGGAGTGTGTTTTCTAACCCTTTGGTCTAAACTGAGTTGTGTATTTTTCCGAGCTTAAGAGCCTAAAACGGGGGTCCACTTTGCATAATTTTCGATTTTTCTTGCTCCAAAATGTGCCCCATTGTCCTTTACCAAATCGTAACTGCCATTAATTACCCAAAAATGTTGCTTCCTAAGGAAAATATATTAAGGTGTTAACTTTCCTCCTTTAAAACCCGTGATGGTCTAAAATGGGGTATTTATGTTTGGTCTAAAATGGGGTATTGGGTTTACAGGACTGGCCACACACCCCTACCAGAACTGGCTTCTGGTACTGCCCGGGAACTCTCCCAGTGCATTCATATATCAAGTGACTATAGCTTTGTCAACACGTCATGTGCATTGTGAGTATACCTAAGTGTAGCCCCTGGGGGTACTCCTGCTTATCATATATATATATATATATATATATATATATATATATATATATATATATATATATATATATATATATATATATATATATATATATATATATATATATATATATATAAATATGTGCTGTCCTTGGGGTGGGGTTTCCAACTTTAAGTCGAAAATGGGTACTGTATCTTTAGAGATAAGGAGTCTAAAATGGGGTCCACTTTACACAATTTTCGATTTTGTTTGGTCTAAAATGGGGTCCTGGAAGGAACTACATAGTAAATTCTCGACTAGTTAAACATTTCTGGGAATTTCCCTTTGAGTTTCATCCAGCTAATTCGCTGGTTGACATTTTCATATCAGTGATTAATATGTATTTTATGGGGTATAGGTTTTTGGTCAAAATGGGTCTAAACTGGGGTCTAGGGTTGACAACATTATCTGCACACTCCTACCTGATCAGTTACAACGAAAATATGCTTTATGTCTAATTTTCTTGGAGACTATCACACCGGACAAACAGTCGATCATGCATAAACTAGTATAAACTAGAGTTAATACATGAATGAGTGATAATCTCCAAGAAGATAAGAGATAAAGCAAATTTTCGCAGTAACTAATCCATGCTAATTATAAGATTAAAGGTGTTTTAATTCAGATAAAAGGAGAAGAATGGACAAGATTTCTTTATTTAGTCAATAAAGAGAGATTTATATATAGCTGAAAGAGAAAAAAGTAGCCAAGAAAAGAAGGGGAAAAAGTTTAATATCACAACAAAAATCAGTCAATTGATCAATATCACACACAAAATAAGTTTTATTTCATCACAAAAATTAATCATTCAATGCAATCAAACAATCAACTGAATAATAAACCGATCAATAAAGCGATTGAATTGATTAATCTATCACATGCTCGCTGTCCCTTGTGATCAGACTAGCAGCTAGTCGTCTGTTTTGAAAACTACAACCACTAGGCGTTTTCAGGAATGGTACGGTAATTTCTAAACCAACGAATAATTTCTAGTCTACCTAGTAGGCTACCGAGAGAGAGAGAGAGACACTATACATAAAAAAACACACATTGTCGGTCTTTGCTGGAATTCGTTGTTAGTCATTTGACATACATATACAATGTAACAAGGCAGACATGACAATGCTATGACATTATTACTGCAACCACACAATCTGCAAACAACAATACCAAAGTGGTTCATTCAAATACATTTTTTGATTAGGTTCAGTAGTGCTATAGGCATGGCAAAGTGTCTGTTTGTCTGTGTGTGTGTGTGTGTGTGTGTGTGTGTGTGTGTGTGTGTGTGTGTGTGTGTGTGTGTAAATGGCTTAAAGTAAAAAAACTGCTGGACCGATTGCTTTGATATTTGGTGGTCATGTTACTTCTGATGACTAGTTAGAAAAATTTGTTCAAATGAAATTGATTGAATCAGAGACGCGGGTTTTGGGTCAAAAAGGGGTGAGTAAATTAAGAAATCTTCATGACATGATGATTCCCTCAGTGATATGCAAATAAGGGCTAAAAATGTGTCTTTTTGGTCAAAAAACTAAACTCCAGAAGTACTGGGCAGATTAATATGAAATTTGGTGGGAACATTCTTAAGGGTGAGTAAATTAAGAAATCTTCATGACATGATGATTCCCTCATTGATATGCAAATAAGGGCTAAAAATGTGTCTTTTTGGTCAAAAACCTATAATTCCAAAATTACTCAGCAGATTAAGCTGAAATTTAATGAGGATGCATCTTAGGGTGTATAGTTGAAGAATATTAAGTGATCTCGTGAGTGATATGCAAATTAGGTGTAAAAATGTGAATTTTGGTCCATTTCTCAAAAAGTACTTGGTGAGTGATACTGAAACTTGGTGAGATGTTTCTAGGAGTGTTATTCTGCAGATTTTCACAATTGGCCAATTGGCCCTTGCAACCATGACCACGCCCATAGCAACAGCAAAATGGTGGTGTATTTCACGTTTAATAACCACAGGGATTAAAAGACAATTGAATAAACTTTCAAAAAATGTATGTAAATTTGCCTAGCAACAGGACCACGCCCATAGCAACAGCCAAATAATCATGTATATTACAATGATAACAGGAATTGATAGAAAAATGAATAAACGTTCAAAAAATGTATGGAAATATGCCTAGTAACACGACCACGCCCCATAGCAACAGCCAAGTGGTCACATATGCAAAGATAACAACACGGTTTTATAGACAAATGAATAAACATTCAAAAAATGTATGAAAATGTGCCTAGCAACAAAACCTTGACCATAGCAACAGTCAAAAAATCATGTATATTGCAAAGATAACAATAGGGATTCATAGACAGGTGAATGAACATTGAGAAAATGTATACAAATATGTCTAGCAACATGGCCACACCCATACCAACAGACAAAAGATTATATATAATACTTGTAGTATAAAAGCAGGGTTGCTAGGGCAACTGGATAATCACCACCTATACCTAGCATGACTGACCATGAGGATAAACATTTTTAAAACTGTACAGTACAGTTGTGCTACAACGCCATTGGCGCTATTTTTATTATTCTGCGTTCTTTCTTATTTTTATCAAGGCTGTCAAGATACATTCTTCATTCTCTTTGATATTTTCTTTTGACAACCACTGAGAAAAACAAGACAAGGAATAATGTTATTAATAGATTGATGTGATGCCTAATACAAGACAAAAACACTAGTTGTAGTAGCTTCCAAACTGGTGTAATTGCAATAAACAAGTCAACTATCGGTCAGAATAGCTCCACTGGTTTTGTTTTTTTTTCTGTTGATTTTTGGTAACATGTGTAGAAGTGGTTCTGCTGCTAAGCCCTTCACTATGAAATTTTGTTTTAGCAAAGTAAGGCTGCTTTCACAAAAACTTGTTATGGGGGGGGGGGGGTCGGGAGATTTTAGGGGGGGGGGCTTGAAAATATATGGATAGTGTGTGTGTGTGGGGGGGGGTACCTGAAAAAATGTTATGGGTTGTAGGGGGGGGGGTACCTGAAAATAAATTGACATCATGACTTTTCAAACATGGGAAAATAAGCTTTTAAAATGTTGGTCTTCCTTTTTCAACAACAACAACAACAACAGCGGCGGCGGCGGCGGCTACAAACAACAGTTGCTCACAAGTTAGTAAAATGAAAAACAAAAACAGTCAAATTTTAATTTTCTTTTAATAAACTATTAATGTAATGATAAATTGAAATGGGCGAATTGAGTGGTACAGATTGTTTTTTGTCTGAAAATACCAGTGTCTCTCATGTACACTACTATCTACTGAAATTTGGTTCATTTAATGTGTGAAATTACCTTTACACTGTACTGAAAATATTCTTTGTGACATGACTGTTTTGGTTTGTGGTTATCACAATGATATGTAACTTTTTCATGTAAATTCTTACTAGTATTAATTGACAGACAAATATGACAGACAACATTTTACATTTGCAGCTCTTGGAAGTTAAAAAACAAAGAGTTGGAAAAGGTCCATCTCAGCCTGCCATCAAAATGTAAAAGATGCACCTGCACTAAAACATACTTGACAAGTATCAAACACTTCTGTGCAAGGTATTTTTTCATCCTATAGATATAACTATAATTTTCAACACAAACTTTTAATAACACATTCTAAATATTTCCTAAAATTAGCATATTGGCAACGTCTGCTATATGTGAAACAGAAGACAATATCTCACAAGCTGAGTTATCAGAGAAAAAGTAAAAATAAGTTTTTTGCACATACTTTCAACTTTGCATGATATACTATTACTTGTAAATATAAAGATAAAGAAATCAACTTTGACACTATATGGATGTATTCTCAACACCATTAACAAGAGATGATGGTAGTGAAAGACCACCAGATGACTTACAACCCCGTGCACAACTAAAACACCTGTATAGTAAAGGGTTAGTGTCAAGTAAAAATGTTGAGAAACTTGACGAATTGAGCAAGAAACTGTGTGTCAAGAAAGAGATATTAAAGGGAGCAATCCTTCATTTAGAACAACAGAGAACACTTGCCTCTATGAGGGAAAGGAAACGAATGAAAGAAAGGGAGCAACGTGCTGAAAAAAAATTTGATGAATATGCCTGGGATGCGCTTGTCAGAAACGGTGACATTTCCAAATTGAAATTGAAAGAACTTGATAAGTACCTTTCCAACTATGAAATTCCAGCTGTGGCAGGAATGCACAAAATAGACAAAGTTGAGGCTGTAAGATGCCACTATTATCAATCTAAAGAAAGTGAGAGTGATTTGTCATCTGATGACAGTGACAGTGAGAATGATGATACAGCTAGTTCCAACTCTGATGACAAGCTTGGTAGAATAGTTAATATCTGCAGTAAAATTATTGGTGTTCAACAAACTAGCCTTAGCACACTGTACAGGAAACAAGTCCTGAACAAAGCCAACTCCATACTGAGGAATAGTCAGCACCCCCTTTACCAAGAGTTTGACATTTTACCATCAGGACGGCGCTTTAGGGTTCCAAGGACTAGAACAAACAGAACAAAATATTCATTTATTCCAACAGCCATATCTTTTCTTAATCAAGTCAGGAATGCATAGCAGCCCATGTTTCAATGTTTTAATGTTACTGTACCTTATTTTTAACTGTATTTATTGTATTTATTTTAATGTATTCTGTCACAGCATTTTAATATTTTGTGTATAGTTTTTTATACGTTTAACTGTCGCGCAAAGTATTGCCCATACTGGGATAATAAAGATCTATTGTATATTGTATATTGTTGAAGGAGAAATTGGGTCTGATGATGATGATGATGACAATGCCATGTTTATATACATGTGGAAGGAGAGCTACAACTTGGAAATCAAAAATTTAAATAAACACATTCTGAGACTTTGTTTAAAATCCTGCATTCACCTTTGTAATCTAACGTCAAAACCAGTCCAATAATCAGGCTCTTACAAGGTAAATGTATTGCCAGGTTCATTAAGATATACAATTACTATGATAACACATTTTACACAGAGAGTTGGTAAAATATTGTTCTTTAATATTCATTTTACAAACCTACTATTTTACCCTAAATTTTGCATATCAATAACTTGATCAATTTGTCTTGAACAAAGTGACATCTGCTCATCCCTAGACACCCACACAACAAACGTTAACTCAATTCGTCCTGTGAAGATTTTTGAAACATTTCTACCAAAACTTTCTATTTTAGACCTAATTTGCATATTTATGATCCACCCAAACAAAGAAACTCAGACCTGAGTATTTCAAGACACCTTCAAGGTCAGACATGAGCCTACCCATATAACTCTGCTGCCTGTCTTTGACAATGGAGTTAAAAATGACAGAGTGAGGTGGGGTTGACCATTAGACAAACATTAGGATATGTTGATGGTATGGTATGGCATGAATGAAGACAGTACATATATTATGATATGGCATGAAGACAGAACATATATTATCATATGGCATGAAGACAGTACATATATTATGATATGGCATGAAGACAGTACATATATTATGATATGGCATGAAGACAGTACATATATTATGATATGGCATGAAGACAGTACATATATTGTGATATGGCGTGAAGACAGTACATATATTGTGATATGGCATGAATACAGTACATATATTGTGATATGGCATGAAGACAGTACATATGTTATGATATGGCATGAAGACAGTACATATATTATGATATGGCATGAAGACAGTACATATATTATGATATGGCATGAAGACAGTACATATATTATGATATGGCATGAAGACAGTACATATATTATGATATGGCATGAAGACAGTACATATATTATGATATGGCATGAAGACAGTACATATATTATGATATGGCATGAAGACAGTACATATATTGTGATATGGCGTGAAGACAGTACATATATTGTGATATGGCATGAAGACAGTACATATATTATGATATGGCATGAAGACAGTACATATATTATGATATGGCATGAAGACAGTACATATGTTATGATATGGCATGAAGACAGTACATACATTATGATATGGCATGAAGACAGTACATATATTATGATATGGCATGAAGACAGTACATACATTATGATATGGCATGAAGACAGTACATACATTATGATATGGCATGAAGACAGTACATATGTTGTGATATGGCATGAAGACAGTACATATATTATGATATGGCATGAAGACAGTACATACATTATGATATGGCATGAAGACAGTACATATATTATGATATGGCATGAAGACAGTACATATATTATGATATGGCATGAAGACAGTACATATATTATGATATGGCATGACGACAGTACATATATTATGATATGGCATGAAGACAGTACATATGTTATGATATGGCATGAAGACAGTACATATATTATGATATGGCATGAAGACAGTACATATGTTATGATATGGCATGAAGACAGTACATATATTATGATATGGCATGAAGACAGTACATATATTATGATATGGCATGAAGACAGTACATATATTATGATATGGCATGAAGACAGTACATATGTTATGATATGGCATGAAGACAGTACATATATTATGATATGGCATGAAGACAGTACATATATTATGATATGGCATGAAGACAGTACATATGTTATGATATGGCATGAAGACAGTACATATATTATGATATGGCATGAAGACAGTACATATATTATGATATGGCATGAAGACAGTACATATGTTATGATATGGCATGAAGACAGTACATATGTTATGATATGGCATGAAGACAGTACATATATTATGATATGGCATGAAGACAGTACATATATTATGATATGGCATGAAGACAGTACATATGTTATGATATGGCATGAAGACAGTACATATATTATGATATGGCATGAAGACAGTACATATGTTATGATATGGCATGAAGACAGTACATATATTATGATATGGCATGAAGACAGTACATATATTATGATATGGCATGAAGACAGTACATATATTATGATATGGCATGAAGACAGTACATATGTTATGATATGGCATGAAGACAGTACATATATTATGATATGGCATGAAGACAGTACATATATTATGATATGGCATGAAGACAGTACATATGTTATGATATGGCATGAAGACAGTACATACATTATGATATGGCATGAAGACAGTACATATATTATGATATGGCATGAAGACAGTACATATATTATGATATGACATGAAGACAGTACATACATTATGATATGGCATGAAGACAGTACATATGTTATGATATGGCATGAAGACAGTACATATATTATTATGATATGGCATGAAGACAGTACATATATTATGATATGGCATGAAGACAGTACATATATTGTGATATGGCATGAAGACAGTACATATATTATGTTATGGCATGAAGACAGTACATATATTATGATATGGCATGAAGACAGTACATATATTATGATATGGCATGAAGACAGTACATACATTATGATATGGCATGAAGACAGTACATATATTATTATGATATGGCATGAAGACAGTACATATATTGTGATATGGCATGAAGACAGTACATATATTATGATATGGCATGAAGACAGTACATATATTGTGATATGGCATGAAGACAGTACATATATTATGATATGGCATGAAGACAGTACATATATTGTGATATGGCATGAAGACAGTACATATATTATTATGATATGGCATGAAGACAGTACATATATTATTATGATATGGCATGAAGACAGTACATATATTGTGATATGGCATGAAGACAGTACATATATTATGATATGGCATGAAGACAGTACATATATTGTGATATGGCATGAAGACAGTACATATATTATGATATGGCATGAAGACAGTACATATATTATGATATGGCATGAAGACAGTACATATATTATGATATGGCATGAAGACAGTACATATATTGTGATATGGCATGAAGACAGTACATATATTATTATGATATGGCATGAAGACAGTACATATATTATTATGATATGGCATGAAGACAGTACATATATTGTGATATGGCATGAAGACAGTACATATATTATGATATGGCATGAAGACAGTACATATATTGTGATATGGCATGAAGACAGTACATATATTATGATATGGCATGAAGACAGTACATATATTATTATGATATGGCATGAAGACAGTACATATATTGTGATATGGCATGAAGACAGTACATATATTATTATGATATGGCATGAAGACAGTACATACATTATGATATGGCATGAAGACAGTACATATATTATTATGATATGGCATGAAGACAGTACATATATTGTGATATGGCATGAAGACAGTACATATATTATGATATGGCATGAAGACAGTACATATATTATGATATGGCATGAAGACAGTACATATATTATGATATGGCATGAAGACAGTACATATATTATGATATGGCATGAAGGCAGTACATATATTATGATATGGCATGAAGACAGTACATATATTATGATATGGCATGAAGACAGTACATATATTATGATATGGCATGAAGACAGTACATATATTGTGATATGGCATGAAGACAGTACATATATTATGATATGACATGAAGACAGTACATATATTATTATGATATGGCATGAAGACAGTACATATATTATGATATGGCATGAAGACAGTACATATATTATGATATGGCATGAAGACAGTACACATATTATGATATGGCATGAAGACAGTACATATATTGTGATATGGCATGAAGACAGTACATATATTATGATATGACATGAAGACAGTACATATATTATGATATGGCATGAAGACAGTACATATATTATGATATGGCATGAAGACAGTACATATATTATGATATGGCATGAAGACAGTACATATATTGTGATATGGCATGAAGACAGTACATATATTATGATATGGCATGAAGACAGTACATATATTATGATATGGCATGAAGACAGTACATATATTATGATATGGCATGAAGACAGTACATATATTATTATGATATGGCATGAAGACAGTGCATATATTATGATATGGCATGAAGACAATACATATATTATGATATGGCATGAAGACAGTACATATATTATGATATGGCATGAAGACAGTACATATATTATGATATGGCATGAAGACAGTACATATATTATTATGATATGGCATGAAGACAGTGCATATATTATGATATGGCATGAAGACAGTACATATATTATGATATGGCATGAAGACAGTACATATATTATTATGATATGGCATGAAGACAGTGCATATATTATTATGATATGGCATGAAGACAGTACATATATTATTATGATATGGCATGAAGACAGTGCATATATTATGATATGGCATGAAGACAGTACATATATTATGATATGGCATGAAGACAGTACATATATTATTATGATATGGCATGAAGACAGTGCATATATTATGATATGGCATGAAGACAATACATATATTATGATATGGCATGAAGACAGTACACATATTATGATATGGCATGAAGACAGTACATATATTATTATGATATGGCATGAAGACAGTACATATATTATGATATGGCATGAAGACAGTACATATATTGTGATATGGCATGAATACAGTACATATGTTATGATATGGCATGAAGACAGTACATATATTATGATATGGCATGAAGACAGTACATACATTATGATATGGCATGAAGACAGTACATATATTATGATATGGCATGAAGACAGTGCATATATTATGATATGGCATGAAGACAGTACATATATTATGATATGGCATGAAGACAGTACATATATTATGATATGGCATGAAGACAGTGCATATATTATGATATGGCATGAAGACAGTGCATATATTATGATATGGCATGAAGACAGTACATATATTATTATGATATGGCATGAAGACAGTACATATATTATGATATGGCATGAAGACAGTACATATATTATGATATGGCATGAAGACAGTACATATATTATTATGATATGGCATGAAGACAGTGCATATATTATGATATGGCATGAAGACAGTACATATATTATGATATGGCATGAAGACAGTACATATATTATGATATGGCATGAAGACAGTACATATATTATGATATGGCATGAAGACAGTACATATATTATGATATGGCATGAAGACAGTACATATATTATGATATGGCATGAAGACAGTACATATATTATGATATGGCATGAAGACAGTACATATATTATGATATGGCATGAAGACAGTGCATATATTATGATATGGCATGAAGACAGTGCATATATTATGATATGGCATGAAGACAGTACATATATTATGATATGGCATGAAGACAGTACATACATTATGATATGGCATGAAGACAGTACATACATTATGATATGGCATGAAGACAGTGCATATATTATGATATGGCATGAAGACAGTACATATATTATGATATGGCATGAAGACAATACATATATTATGATATGGCATGAAGACAGTACACATATTATGATATGGCATGAAGACAGTACATATATTATTATGATATGGCATGAAGACAGTACATATATTATTATGATATGGCATGAAGACAGTACATATATTATGATATGGCATGAAGACAATACATATATTATGATATGGCATGAAGACAGTACACATATTATGATATGGCATGAAGACAGTACATATATTATTATGATATGGCATGAAGACAGTACATATATTATGATATGGCATGAAGACAGTACATATATTGTGATATGGCATGAATACAGTACATATGTTATGATATGGCATGAAGACAGTACATATATTATGATATGGCATGAAGACAGTACATACATTATGATATGGCATGAATACAGTACATACATTATGATATGGCATGAATACAGTACATATGTTATGATATGGCATGAAGACAGTACATATATTATGATATGGCATGAAGACAGTACATATATTATGATATGGCATGAAGACAGTACATATATTATGATATGGCATGAAGACAGTACATATATTGTGATATGGCGTGAAGACAGTACATATATTATGATATGGCATGAAGACAGTACATATATTGTGATATGGCATGAAGACAGTACATATATTGTGATATGGCGTGAAGACAGTACATATATTGTGATATGGCATGAAGACAGTACATATATTGTGATATGGCATGAAGACAGTACATATATTGTGATATGGCATGAAGACAGTACATATATTATGATATGGCATGAAGACAGTACATATATTATGATATGGCATGAAGACAGTACATATATTATGATATGGCATGAAGACAGTACATATATTATGATATGGCATGAAGACAGTACATATATTGTGATATGGCGTGAAGACAGTACATATATTATGATATGGCATGAAGACAGTACATATATTGTGATATGGCATGAAGACAGTACATATATTGTGATATGGCATGAAGACAGTACATATATTGTGATATGGCATGAAGACAGTACATATATTGTGATATGGCATGAAGACAGTACATATATTATGATATGGCATGAAGACAGTACATATATTATGATATGGCATGATGACAGTACATATATTATGATATGGCATGAAGACAGTACATATATTGTGATATGGCATGAAGACAGTACATATATTGTGATATGGCATGAAGACAGTACATATATTGTGATATGGCATGAAGACAGTACATATATTATGATATGGCATGAAGACAGTACATATATTGTGATATGGCGTGAAGACAGTACATATATTATGATATGGCATGAAGACAGTACATATATTGTGATATGGCATGAAGACAGTACATATATTGTGATATGGCATGAAGACAGTACATATATTGTGATATGGCATGAAGACAGTACATATATTGTGATATGGCATGAAGACAGTACATATATTGTGATATGGCATGAAGACAGTACATATATTATGATATGGCATGAAGATAGTACATATATTATGATATGGCATGAAGACAGTACATATATTATGATATGGCATGAAGACAGTACATATATTATGATATGGCATGAAGACAGTACATATATTGTGATATGGCGTGAAGACAGTACATATATTATGATATGGCATGAAGACAGTACATATATTGTGATATGGCATGAAGACAGTACATATATTGTGATATGGCATGAAGACAGTACATATATTGTGATATGGCATGAAGACAGTACATATATTGTGATATGGCATGAAGACAGTACATATATTATGATATGGCATGAAGACAGTACATATATTATGATATGGCATGATGACAGTACATATATTATGATATGGCATGAAGACAGTACATATATTGTGATATGGCATGAAGACAGTACATATATTGTGATATGGCATGAAGACAGTACATATATTATATAGCACCTAGTAGCAGTCAAACTATGTTCATTTGTCCTTACAATAAATGCTACCATGTAAACAATGATAGACTTAAAGGGGAACACATCCCACAAAATACAGACATTTTTTTCATATTGGAAAGTTTGGTTATATCTCCTTTCAGACCGACATAAATATATAATGGAATGGAATGAAGCCATGTTCTTTGTCCACAATATCGTGTACGTAGAATGAATGTGTTACGACGTATTTTTCAAGTTTACTACTTGTAACCCGTTCCATTCCGTCTGTGAACATTTCGTCACCATTCTGTTACCGTGTCACCGAATGTTTTTGGTGTACTTACGGTGATTTCCCAGTTTTTCGTCCAAGTATTGAACCGACGGCAATTTTGCTGATACTATCAACATGGCGTCTACATACTAGCTGCTAGCAAATTACCTGGTACTGTACTTTATTACCTTGTATTCGTTTACTGGTTACATCTGTACTCAAGTTACTTGTGTTTTTTTGAAGACTGCTTCGGTGGACACATTCGTGACTTTTGAAATTGCAGTCATCAGTATTTGACGCAAACAGTTTTCATTTTTTTTTTCTTCGTGTCGTTGTAACCATCGTACTGTGTATGTTAACACCTGTTGCGTTCATTATCGAACAATGGTTAAGACAAAGAGCAAGAAAACCACAAAGAACTTTTATGCTGTAGCCAGAGGTCGTCAAATTGGCATCTATGACACCTGGAGCAAAGCTCAAAAGCAAGTTGACTCATTCAGGAATGCCCTGTACAAAGGTTTTACTACTTCCGATGAAGCAAAGTCCTTTATGTATGCGTATGGCATTTACAGCTTCCAAACGATATGCGACAAATCAACGAACTCTCCGGATTCGCCATCATGTGCTCGCTCTACAGTGATGCTCCCTAGTCCTTGCGCATCCACAAATCAGTCAGATATGCCCACCTTTATATCCAGTACGCCGTTATCAATTGGAATCAGTTTCTCTACGGACACCTCTGCTATGTGTGACGTCACTACAAATACGAACTCAACTAACTATGCTGTGTCAAATGATTCATGCCCTTTTTGTAATTCTCCTCACAACTCAAATATGATCCGATGCGCTGATTGTAAGAAGATGATACACTATATTTGCTCCGAATTGCCAGCCTATCAACTGTCAATTTTCACTACAACTTCGCGCAAATTTACCTGTAAACAGTGCACTCAAGTCAGCGGTAAGATCTCAACAATTCTCCTTTCAACAACAACAACAACAACAACAACAACAACAACAACAACAACAACAACAAACAATTCCAACGAATCACAGCTCAAAACTGCTTTAAAGGTAAATAATCGCAAACTTTCTATCAAAGACAAAGCACTGAAACTCAAAGATGAACTTATTGACAGTCTAGAATATAAACTTCGTGAAATTGAAAAGAACCTAGCATCTGAAACAAATCACAATAACACTCTTCGCAAACTCACGGAAGATTCTACCTCAGCTCATCTTTATTCTGTAAGATCATTAGAAGAATCTAATGAAAAACTTCAACAACAACTCCTTCAACAGTATTCCACAATTGATGATCTCACACTAGAAGTTGCAAAATTAAAAAGTCAACTAAATCATCAAACAAGACCAATACCCAAACCAAGAAAGCGAACCAAGTCTTCTCAAACACACGAAATTATTCAACCTTTGAGACAAATTCCCAAGCCAAGATCTCAAACACCAACTACTCATATTCAACAACTTTCCCGTTCTTCATCTCAACCGACCCAAGATCCAATATATACATCTCAGCGTAGAGAAAGAACACACGCTTCTGTCCACTCTGCTAATCGCATCAGCCAACAGGAATTGTCACAAATCAAATCAGCTAAGCCTCACCAGAAGCAACATATCTCCTCTCACAGCAGGAAACTGCTTGTAATTGGTGATTCTATTGTTCGACATCTTCAGTTTCGTTCTAAATTCATCTCCTGTACCAAACATTGCTATCCTGGCTACAAAATCGAAGAGATTGATCCTACAGATATTGTCACCGGTGATGAAGATTATATTTTACTACACATTGGTACTAATAATCTTCCGTGTGACTCTTCTGAAGCAATTAAAGAGAAATACACTTCCTTGGTTGAGAAGTTAAGATCTTTGAATAAACACGCTACAATCATCATTTCTGGATTACTCTTTCGAATGGATCACCCTTATCTCAACAACAAAGTTCAACTTGCAAACAATCTTCTCGGCAACTTCTCAGTGTCACAAACTCAAATGCTCTTCATGAACAATAACACTACTTATCCTGATCAAATGTGTGTTTTCCTTGATGCGAGTGGTTTACATCTAAACAGCCTGGGCTACAATAAATTTGCTGCCCACATCGTGAAACACATACGTCACTTAAATTTTATCAAACTCTCGAACCTACAAAAGATGTCTTAACTAACACTTCTATGAGAGATTTGCCATCCCTGTTTACCAGCCATTCCAAAGGTCTGAAGATTATTCATTGGAATATCAATCGAATCAGGAACAAAATATATGAAATTCGGGAAATCTTGACTTCCTCCCTCACAAATACAATTATTGGATTTAGTGAAACTTGGTTGAACACTAATACTTCTGATACTTTCATGGACTTACCTGGCTTTAATTTGGTTCGTCGTGATAGATCAGACAGAAACGGTGGTGGCATCATTGTTTATCTGAGTGATAATATCTCGTTTACTCGAATGCCTGATCTCGAATCGTCTTTCATTGAACAAGTTACAGTCAAAATTACGTTTAAAAATACTCACCCTTTCATTCTGAGCTACATTTACAGACCACCTAATAGTAGTGCCGCATGGATTGATCATTTCCAAGATATCATGGATAAGTTGTATGAAACTGACCTCGAGCTGATTCTTCTTGGTGACTTTAATATTAACTTGTTAGTTAATAACGCAAAATGGACATCTACTATTGAATATTTTTGTCTCAAACAACTCATTGATACACCTACCAGAACAACTGATACTACTTCCACCTTAATTGACCATATATATACCACCAACCCTATAAATTATTCTAACACAAGAACAATATCTCACGGACTCTCCGATCATTCCCCCATCATGACAGTTAGAAAAATCCATTCAACCAGAAAATCGGACCATAACATTATCACTTACAGATGCTTACGTAACTTCAATGTAAACAACTTTGTTAGTGACCTGAAGTCAGCAGACTGGTCAACTCTGCAAACTACAAACGACCCTGAACTTGCCCTAAATAGTTGGATTTCAACTTTCTCCAGTATCTTCAACAAGCATGCTCCGCTCAAATCCAAGCGAGTTCGTTATGCAAATCTACCTTCCTGGCATACCCTTGAACTTCATAATGCACGCAACGTTAGAGACAAGTTGAAAGCTTCAAATAATACCGTTGAATACAAGAAACAAAGGAACTACGTAAACATGCTTACATCATCCCTCAGGAAAAATTATTACTCTAAGCTTATTGCCGACAAATCCCATAACATCAATATTTGGAAAGCCATTCATGATCTTCATCCCAAGTCTTCTCCGTCTAAACCCTCAAAGCTATATGTTGATGGCACTGAACTGACATCTTCTATGGATATTGCCGAAGCTTTCAACAGACATTTCACTGACATTGCAGACGCTCTCAACAAAGATATTATGCATGAGACTTTTGATCCAACTAAGTTAAATAATTTTGTTGACTCTAAAGACATTCATTACAGCTTCCGAATTCCACTTATCTCGCAAACGAAGGTTTTGAAATTCCTTCTAGATTTGGATACTTCTAAGTCAACCGGGTATGATTTTATAAGCGCTAAGATTTTGAAATCTACAGCTCCTTATATTGCTACACACATTTTTAGAATTGTTAACCTCTGCATAATCAATAATCACTTTCCATCTGCTTGGAAAATTGCTAAGGTGCTTCCTTTTCATAAAAGTAATTCTACTGATAAATGCTCCAATTTTCGACCCATTTCTATTCTACCATGTTTATCCAAACTTTTAGAATCCCACGTTCACCAAAGTCTGTATCTTTATCTCAACAAGTTTAATCTTCTTTATTCGTTTCAATCGGGCTTTCGTCCGGGTCATTCTTGTCAGACTGCTCTCACTTATTTCGTTAATCAGTGCTATACTGCAATAAATAACAATAACTGGAGTGGTATCATTTTTCTCGATCTCTCTAAGGCCTTTGATCTTATTAACCATTCATTGCTTATTGACAAGCTTAAACTCTACAACTTTGATTCTTCGGCTATAAATTGGTTTACTTCATATCTTAAGGACAGAAAACAGTTTGTTTCCTTTAAAAATTGCAATTCTTCCATGTTATCTATTAAGTCTGGCGTCCCTCAAGGTTCTATCCTTGGTCCTCTTCTTTTCCTCCTTTATATCAATGACCTCCATTTAGAAGTTGAACACTGCCATACTAATACCTATGCTGACGACTCTACTCTTCTATTTTCCTCCCCTGATATTTCCATAGTAAATCAAACTATTAACGATGATCTGTCTAAAGTTCACACCTGGTGTAATCAAAACCATATGATCATTAATACAAATAAATCTAAAGCTATGGTAATTCCCCCTAAAAAGAACCTTTCTTTGCCCACTTCCTTTTCTGTTTTCTATAACAACGCGTCTCTTTCTTTCAGCGAAGTTGAAAAATCACTCGGACTTATCATTGACTCTACACTCTCATGGACTTCACATTGTCAACATTTGCATGCAAAAGTATCTTCTAATCTTGCAGCTCTTCGTCACATTGCTAAATACTTAGATGTATCTACTAAAAAACTTTTCTACTTTAGTTATATTCAGCCCTTTTTTGATACTTGTTGCAACATATGGTCTCATGCAAGTAAAGGTGATATTGACAAATTATATAAACTTCAGAAGCGTGCAATCCGGCTAATTTTAAATATTTCTACCATTGAAATGCAATCCAAAGGGATTTCCAGTATTGACCTTTTTAAACGACTTCATATTTTACCACTTGAAAAGAGATTTCTATTTAATAAGTACATTCTGATTTTTAAATGTCTACATAACCTGGCTCCTATGTACCTCTCTGACCTCCTTCATAAAAGGAGTTCAAGTAACCAAATGGGCACCCGTTCCTGCACCAACAATCTTTTGTATTTACCATTTCCAAATTGTCGTATTTTTACTCAGTCATTTAGTTTTGAAAGCTCCAAACTTTGGAACATTTTACCTACTCACCTTATCAGTATTACGAATTTAACTTGTTTCAAAAAATCTTTAAATTCATACCTATTTGAATCTCTTTAATCCTTTTACATTGTCTGTGGTCATACAATTTTATCTCTTTTACGTTTCATACTTTTTAATGTTTTTCAATTTTTATGTGTGTTACCTTGTTTTGTTTTTGTTGTTGTATTGTGTACATTTGCTTTAGGGCCCCTGGGAAGATTAGGCTGGACCTAACAGGGTCACCCTTTTTCTTTTTGAAATAAAAGTCGTTATTATTATATTATAATGAAATCATGATGAAAGAATTAGCAACTGCTAAAGTGTTAAAAAGTACAAATGGCCCACTCAAAAGTAAATCAAACATTTAAAAATTGAAAAACAATGGTCTTTGGAGACGAGAACATCTTGTATTTTGAACAAAATTCATAAACTTTTGTATGACAAGGCTCATTTGTGTCAAAGGAATGCAGAGTGTTTATTTACTGACTGTGTAATAAAAAGAACACCACCAATGGCACAATGTAGCACAATTATGTTTGGCTGTTGCTGTGGGCGTGGTTTTGTTGGCATATTTGCATACAATTTTTGAATCTTTATTCACTTACCTACCCATCTCTGTTGTTATCTTTGTAATGTACATCACCATTTCACTGTTGCTAAGGGCGTGGTCATTAATTGTTGCTAGGACTATTGTGTTGAAAAATATTGAACAATAACTGCAACATAACACAGACAGAAACACCCCGAGTTTCAACTCAATTCACCATGCACAGCCAGAAACACCAAGTTTCAACTCAATTCACCATGTAGTTTTAAGATATAAGGTTTGATTTTTACCTTCCATTAGGAAGGTTTTGTATTATGAGTGAAAATTGTGTGTATGTGTGTGTGTGTCTGTCTGTCTGTCTGTCTGTCTGTCTGTCTGTCTGTCTGTTTATCTGTGTGTGTCTGTATCACGATTTCTAACAACGAAATTTGGTTCCATAGGGTAATGACCAAAAAGACTCATTTAGGCTTAATTGGCATATCAATGATGGGATCATCATGGTATGAACAATGATTAATATAAACACCCCGAAGAATGTTTCCACCAAATTTCAAAGTAGTCACCGATTTTATCTTGACCAAAAGTAACATTTTTTACCCAAATTAAACACCAATGGTAAAATCATTTTGATTTGAACAATTTCACAACAACACACCAAAGGGATTACACCCACCAAATATCACTCACATCCACACACATACACAGACAGTTTGCCATGTCTGCAGAACTACTGAACCTTATCAGTTCAGTTGTGCCATAACCCTACAAGTGTAGGGTACTTGTTGGGTTAGTGGTTGTACTAATCATTCAAAACCATCATGAACCGTCTTCTCTACTCTAAAGTAGGGAATTATGGCATTGTAGCTATGGATTAGCTATGTTGATGACAGGCACCAACAGTATTCAGTGCATGTATCTACTGTTTACATTTTACGATTTATTATGCCTAGCCACAAAGTAGAAACAATAGACAATTCCAGATATCCCTACCCAAATGTACAGAAAGATAGTTCATAGTTCATGTAAATATGTTATATCTATCATTTTTAAAGAAGTCATGAAATGTTGAATGGTGAAATTGGCTTTTCAGGACTTTTTGACATCAAGTGAGGCAGAGTGGACAAAACAGCCTTGCCTTGGTGTCCCTTTAATGTTGAGTTATTCCATTGATTGCCAGCTAGCAAATACAGGTGCTAGACTAGTCTAGTTCCTGACGACCATGTCCAAGTTTACACTATGTTATCTTCACACATTACATCTTGTCAATGTAGTTACTCTAGGCGTTAAATGTGGTTAATGCCAATAAATGATGACTAGGAGACAAGATGTGCCATTAAAGAAGAGGGGGGGGGGACGAGCTCCATGTACAGGTGTTGTAGCAAACAACCATGTCATGAAGCCACTTACTGTTTGACCATTGGCAGGGAAAGGCTGAGTGAAGATAGAAATTAGTGTATATATTAATGCAACATTGTTTGGTTTTGGATTGCAGCCCGTGCAGTTGATGGGAGTCATCCCCTGGCATTAACTGCGATTATACATGTATGACTATGCTATAATCCCAACATTAAACCCAATGCTGGGCAAAGCACAAACTGCGCATGTCAGTAATAATCCATCACAAATTGACAGGCTGTCATCATCATCACTCATTAATATTCATTTGGTACAGCTCTTTTGACTTTCGATAGAATTTAGCAAGGAAGCACAGTTGTTAATCATGTTTTCATTGGAATAACACACTAGGCACTCTCATCATCACAGAATTTTGGTTTTATTGATCTTATAAGGGATACAACTTTTACCAACACATCCTGTTATAGTAATAAAATGTGCTGGGTTGCTGATTATTGTTGTTGTTGTTGTTGTTGTTGTTGTTGTTGTTGTTGTTGTTGTTGCTGTTGTTGTTGTCATTGTTGTTGAGCAATGTGTCCTCTCCCATTGTCTGAATGCAAGTTTTGAGTAAATATTACTCTATTGTCATGGGAATATGTTGTGACTTACTACAGAGCCATAGAACACAACTTGACCTATCATCAGATTTTGTCGTACAGTGCATAATTTTTTTCATTTCTAATTTTTCACTCAAATACGTTCATTATGTAATCATAAATTTGACCGTTCTTAACAAGTAAGTTTTAAAAGCCACTCAATTTTTTTTAACTGTTTTCACAAACATTTCTGCTTCCACTAAAAAATTACACATCCAGACCTTTGGTCTTTACCGATGACATAGTGTTGCTATAGAAAACAAACACTGATGGCATTTCGGCATATGTTTAAACAAAGGAGATCCATGCAGCTTCAATACCCAAGAGGATGATCGAGCTCATAATCCCCGTATTAACACCTCGGAACAATACCTGTTGCCAATCTGTTTCTTGCCTGTCTGTGGCACCGATAGTATGACCAACAGTTTACTATGAATGTAAAAACGTAAAATCCGAAATCTACTCCAGAGTGCTGAAACTGAAATCATGTGGGGATGCGACAACGTCATCACATTTATATTGTAACAATATTTCTCTTTGTTCTGTGTTCTGTATTTATTTATTTATTTATTTATTTATTTATTTATTTATTTATTTATTTATTTATTAAGGTTGTTTGATGCTAGTGTTATATTCTATGTGGGTGATAACACAAACCACAACATATAGGGAAATTGTGTAAATAGGGGGTAGGGGAGAATTTGTTGTCTTCAATGAAGATAATAATAGTAGCTGCCACCAGGTGATGACTGACTTCCGTTTATCATTCGTTGAACTTCGGTCGCCAACCTACCAAATCATAAATAAATTTAGATGTCATCTGATGATGATTCGTTGTTTCCCTAGATTTGATGATACAGGTATTTTTTATGATTATTCCCTACACTAATAATAATTACTCTTTGTCTAGTACGGATTTTTATGACATATACAAGGTGCCAAATACAGTTGTCCACTAAACATTTTTGAAATCTACAGAAAAAATGGTTTTATAAAAGTAATGTTTTATTTGGTACCTTATTTTGGTACTAATTGGCTAAAATCAGGGTCTGGCTCACACACTAGTACTAAGGATAAAGTGGGAAGGTAAACTAAGTCGCTAAAAATGCAACGATTCATAATTACCGGAATCAACCTAACTAAGACTGAGTTTTAATGTATATCGTTGTGTAAATATGTTTTATTATATTAATTATGATGATAATTGTTTGTTTATTCATTGAATGGAGGAAAAGACATTAAACACATGTACTTTTACTCTATCAAGGCTGAGTTGAACTTTTTTTTATGTTGTGAAATAATTATATACTTAGGGTCGAAACTAATTGCTCAATGTCAAATAAAAACATTTTTTTTTACTTTGCGGTGTGGAATGAGCCACTTTAGTTCTCATCCTACAACTAGCTTGGTATTCATAGCACTACATAATGGCTAGGTATTCATAGCACTACATACTGGCTAGGTATTCATAGCACTACATACTACTACATACTGGCTAGGTATTCATAGCACTACATACTGGCTTGGTATTCATAGCACTACATACTACTACATACTGGCTTGGTATTCATAGCACTACATACTACTACATACTGGCTTGGTATTCATAGCACTACATAATGGCTTGGTATTCATAGCACTACATACTACTACATACTGGCTTGGTATTCATAGCACTACATACTGGCTAGGTATTCATAGCACTAAATACTACTACATACTGGCTTGGTATTCATAGCACTACATACTACTACATACTGGCTAGGTATTCATAGCACTACATATTGGTTTGGTATTCATATCACTACATACTACTACATACTGGCTTTGTATTCATATCACTAAATACTACTACATACCGGCTTTGTATTCATAGCACTACACACTACTACATAATGGCTTTGTATTCAAGGCAGTACATACTACTACATATTGGATTTGTATTCATAGCACTACATACTGCTATATACTGGCTTTGTATTCATAGCACTACATACTACTACATAATGGCTTTGTATTCATAGCACTACATACTACTACATATTGGATTTGTATTCATAGCACTACATACTGCTATATACTGGCTTTGTATTCATAGCACTACATACTACTACATAATGGCTTTGTATTCATAGCACTACATACTACTACATATTGGATTTGTATTCATAGCACTAAATACTACTACATACTGGCTTTGTATTCATAGCACTAAATACTACTACATATTGGATTTGTATCACTACACACTACTACATACTGGCTTTGTATTCATAGCACTACATACACTACTACTACATACTGGATTTGTATTCATAGCACTACATACTATAGTCTTGCTGCTAGACGTTCGGGCTTTCTTTCGATGCTAAAACTATAAGCGAACGAAGTTCGCATGTGAGGGCCGGATGTTCCATCATCGATAGCGTTGTTCGGCTGTGTGTTGTATTTTATCGGAAGAACATCCGAGGGCTAGCTGATAGACTATACATACTACTACATACTTCTACATACTGGCTTTGTAATCATAGTACTATATACTACTACATACTGTCTTTGTATTCATAGCACTAAATACTACTACATAACGGCTTTGTATTCATAGCACTATACACTACTACATAATGGCTTTGTATTCAAGGCAGTACATACTACTACATATTGGATTTGTATTCATAGCACTACATACTGCTATATACTGGCTTTGTATTCATAGCACTACATACTACTACATAATGGCTTTGTATTCATAGCACTACATACTACTACATACTGGCTTTGTATTCATAGCACTACATACTACTACATATTGGCTTTGTATTCATAGCACTACACACTACTACATAATGGCTTTGTATTCAAAGCACTACATACTACTACATACTGGCTTTGTATTCATAGCACTACACACTACTACATATTGGCTTTGTATCCATAGCACTGATATGTGTATATTTCTACTTAAAGAGACAATCAGGTATTATAAGTCGAATGGCAGCCCAGTTTTCGTATGTTTCCTTGACGCTGAAAAGGCGTTCGATAGAGTGAATCACTGGACTCTCTTAAAGAAAATGATTGACAGATCAGTGCCGACCTATATTGTTCGGCTACTTTCAAATTGGTTTGTAATACAAAAGTTTTGTACTCGTTGGTCAAATTCTCTTTCCATGTGTTTCAACGTAACTAATGGAGTTCGACAAGGGGGAATTTTATCCCCATTTCTTTTCAATGTTTATGTTGATTCACTTAACAGGTCACTGTCTCGTGCCAGGGTTGGTTGTGAAGTGGGTGGAATTGCAATTAATAACTTGTCATATGCGGACGATATGTGTCTCATCTCTCCATCTATCAAAGGCCTCAGAAAACTTATTAATATCTGTGAACAATATGCTGATGATCATGATATCATCTATAATGCTAGAAAATCTAAATGTGTACACTTTAAGGCATCCACAAAACTGTCTGTCATTCCCCCAATCAACCTTTGTGGGAATCTTCTCGAATTCGTATCAAGTTTTAATTACTTGGGACATGTTTTTACTGATGACCTGAAAGACAATCGGGATATTTTGAAACAGCGTAGAGCACTTTGTGGTAGAGCCAACTTTTTATTGAGAAAGTTTTCTGCATGTACTATATCGGTGAAACTGCGTCTCCTCACAGCGTTTTGCAATAACATTTACGGAAACCATTTATGGTGTGACTTCAATGTAAGTAGTATGCAAAATATAATTGTCTGTCACAACAATGCGTTCCGGAGACTGATAGGACTTCCAAGTTCTGCCAGTGCATCTAGCATGTTTGTCTTCAATTCAGTTAATTCTCTCTCTGTTTTGAGAAGAAAGGCGGCATTTAGGTTTATGCTACGTCTTTTTGACAGCCAAAATGTTCTGATTACTCGTGTTATTACTTGTGATGTACGGTTCTGTGGGCTTCAGGCCCGCTGGTTGAAGATTTTACATTGATCTTTTTTTTCTGTAATATTTTCTGTTTGTATTTGTCTGTTATGTAAAAATTTTGCTGTCGTGTGGTATATTTTCTGTCCTCCCTGGACCATGGGTCTGTATTAAAGTTTAAATAATAATAATAATAATACCCGCGGTACTACTACATACTGGCTTTGTATCCATAGCACTACATACCCGCGGTACTACTACATACTGGCTTTGTATTCATAGCACTACATACCCGCGGTACTACTACATATTGGCTTTGTATCCATAGCACTACACACTACTACATATTGGCTTTGTATCCATAGCACTACATACCCGCGGTACTACTACATACTGGCTTTGTATTCATAGCACTACATATCTGGCCCGAGTACGAGTAAAGAGACAAGTTTACAGAGTGTATATATAACGATTAGAGTTTAATGATTTATTGATTGAATGATTGATTGATTGATTGATTGATTGATTGATTGATTGATTGATTGATTGATTATAATTTTACCATTGACTAATATGGACAAAGATGTAAAATGAGTACACATTCGATGGATTGCTAATATTTGGTAGCCTTGTATGTAATTCTTTCGTTATTTGCTTTCACACTCAACATAATCGAGTTACATTGCTTTTTGCCGGACAGTGTTGAGTGAAACGCGTGCACCGTTAAGGAGGACTGCCCTATACTGTACACAATTGAGTAAATTCTCTGTAACATGAAAAGGACCAGAATTACGCACGGAGGCAGAACGACTAAACTACTACTGTGGTAGAAAACCCCAGTGTAGGTCGCCCTGGCAACCACTGCCTGTTGTACAAGAACTTAGTGCCTTTGATGCTTACGAAACTGCCGCATATAAAGAGGATACTGGGTAATCTATGCAAATACGCGAAATTCGATCTGCTGTACGGAGCACTAGCTTCGGGCTCTTGTTTTCAGCATTTTTTATGTACTCCGAGAAACACACAGGTCATAAATCATGCACGAATTGTTTGTGAATGTCGTAGGATGGTAACTTGATACACATATTAGTTGAAAATCAATCAGTTTGTTTCATAGAACGTAAACAAAACTTTCAAAATGGGACAAATGCGCCTGCAAACGGCCGTCAATAAAGCGTTAGATTTTGTGTCCCTCAGAATTATTCAAATATGCGACATTTCCATGTGGTGTTTACTCCCATGATAAGAGCTGCCTTCTCCCACTTATGATATATAGCATACCAATAGCAAACACTCATGGCGAGAAATGCATGTTGTTCTAAAATTAATGTATTATTATTTTTATTACAGTCTACTACATACGTAACGGCACGTGATCTTGTCAACGAGTGGTTGTGTGATGAGCCGATCGTTCAATCGCATTGGCAACTTTTACAGGCATCGCAGGAATTTTCAGGACGGCAACTTACTGACGTTACCAGCATGCAATGACGCTCACGGCTACATGTGTATTTGAGATACCCAAGGGCCAAGAGATGTTGTTTATTGGTGAACACATGAACATAAAGTCGTAGGAAGTTGTAATTCCTTTTACGCATGTGTGTAGCTGTGTAAAAATCGAGATGTACTGTACTGTACTAGTTTAGTCTGTTGGACAGTGACTATATCACCATGGATACTAGCAAGGTAGCACATATGCAATATCGTTTACTCGTCTAGATGAACAAATAATGTCTACACGCCTAGCTTATCAGAGTAGTTTAAACAATGATTCATTTTGAAACATTACAGTTTCAATAATTTACCTATGTAAATATTAGTTATAGTTGAATAAAGTTCAGTAGTAGCTTGCTTGCTTGGTGACAGACTTCTGGTGCGTCTTTCACTCTCTTACGAACCAATTCCCCATAAACAGTTCATTGTCGAAGTTGACACGGGTTCAATTAATGTTATGCACTTTTTGTTATTAGTCTGATAAGCCTTAGCGTGTAACCGATATGTGTGAACAACACAGATAGGGAATGTTTCTATTTTGGTGTTCACGAACCAGTGAGTCACCACAATGAGGTAAACGTTTAGGGGATTCCCCTTCTCAGTCCCCGCTTTATGAATATTAATGAGTTTTTACAGAACATCAAAGTGTGAGGGCAGAAATCCCTTCTGAAGGTGACTATGGCGACTCCTGACTCAACAAACATAATAGTTGAACTACTAATATTAGTATACATACTAAACTGTCATGAAGGAAAGATAATGTAGTAAATCACTCCGAGATATGGAGATTGAAAAGTACCAAACATTCTTACATATCACAATTTATTGCACATCTGAATTTTCTGCACATAATAGTTACACTGCACTAAATTTAGGACTGCAGCAATCAATTCAACGGCCTTCGGAATAAAGACTGACATACACCATAGACCCTCAATATATATGCATACACACAATTTGCACTACATACTACTACATACTGGCTTTGTATTCATAGTACTACATACTGCTACATACTGGCTTTGTATTTATAGCACTACATACGACTAAACACTGGCTTTGTATTCATAGCACTACATACTACTACATACTGGCTTTGTATTTATAGCACTACATACTACTAAACACTGGCTTTGTAATCATATCACTACACACTACTACATACTGGATTAGTATTCATAGCACTACATACTACTTCATACTGGCTTTGTATTCATAACACTACATACTACTACATACTGGCTTTGTATTCATAGCACTCCAGACTAGCTTTGTATTCAAATCACTCCATACTACTCCATACTGGCGTTATAATCATCTCACTGCATACTACTACACACTGGATTTATATTCATATCACTACATACTACTACATACTGTCTTTGTATTCATAGCACTACATACTACTACATACTGGCTTTGTATTCATAGCACTCCAGACTGGCTTTGTATTCATATCACTACATACTACTCCATATTGGCGTTGTAATCATATCACTGCATACTACTACACACTGGATTTGTATTCATATCACTACATACTACTGCATACTGGTTTGTATTCATATCACTTCATACTACTACATACCGGCTTTGTATTTTTATAACACAACATACTACTACACACTGGCTTTGTATTCATAGCACTACATACTACTACATACTGGCTTTGTATTCATATCACTACATACTACTCCATACTGGCGTTGTATTCGTAGCACTACATACTACTACACACTGGCTTTGTATTCATATCACTACATACTACTCCATACTGGCTTTATATTCATAGCACTACATACTACTACATACTGGCTTTATATTCATAACACAACATACTACTACATACTGGCTTTGTATTCATAGCACTCCAGACTGGCTTTGTATTCAAATCACTCCATACTACTCCATACTGGCGTTGTAATCATCTCACTGCATACTACTACAAACTGGATTTGTATTCATATCACTACATACTACTGCATACCGGTTTGTATTCATATCACTACATACTACTACATACTGGCTTTGTATTCATATCACTACATACTACTAAATACTGGCTTTGTATTCATATCACTACATACTACTACATAATGGCTTTGTATTCATAGCACTACTTACTACTACATACTGGCATTGTAATCATAACACTACATACTACTACATACTGGCTTTGTGTTCATATCACTACATACTACTCCATACTGGCGTTGTATTCATAGCACTACATGCTACTACATACTGGCTTTATATTCATAACACAACATACTACTACATACTGGCTTTGTATTCATAGCACTCCAGACTGGCTTTGTATTCAAATCACTCCATACTACTCCATACTGGCGTTGTAATCATCTCACTGCATGCTACTACACACTGGATTTGTATTCATATCACTACATACTACTACATACTGGCTTTGTATTCATAGCACTACATACTACTACATACTGTCTTTGTATTCATAGCTCTCCAGACCGACTTTGTATTCATATCACTACATACTACAAGCATACACACAATTTGCACTACATACTACTACATACTGGCTTTGTATTTATAGCACTACATATACATATATATATATATACTACTAAACACTGGCTTTGTATTCATAGCACTACATACTACTACATACTGGCTTTGTATTCATATCACTACATACTACTACATACTGGCTTTGTATTCATATCACTACATACTACTGCATACTGGCTTTGTATTCATATCACTACACACTACTACATAATGGCTTTGTATTCATAGCACTACTTACTACTACATACTGGCATTGTAATCATATCACTACATACTACTACATACCGGCTTTGTATTCATAACACTACATACTACTACATACTGGCTTTGTATTCATAGCACTACATACTACTACATACTGGCTTTATATTGATATCACTACATACTACTACATACTGGCTTTGTATTCATAGCACTCCAGACTGGCTTTGTATTCATATCACTACATACTACTCCATATTGGCGTTGTAATCATATCACTACATACTACTACACACTGGCTTTGTATTCATAACACTACATACTACTCCATACTGGATTTGTATTCATATCACTACATACTACAACATACTGGCTTTGTATTCATATCACTACATACTACTACACACTGGCTTTGTATTCATATCACTACATACTACTCCATACTGGCTTTGTATTCATATCACTACATACTACAACATACTGGCTTTGTATTCATATCACTACATACTACTACACACTGGCTTTGTATTCATATCACTACATACTACTCCATACTGGCGTTGTAATCATATCACTACATACTACTACACACTGGATTTGTATTCATATCACTACATACTACTACACACTGGATTTGTATTCATATCACTACATACTACTACATACTGTCTTTGTATTCATAGCACTACATACTGGCTTTATATTCATATCACTACATACTGCTACATACTGGCTTTGTATTCATATCACTACATACTACTACACACTGGCTTTATATTCATAGCACTACACACTACTGCACACTGGCTTTGTATTCATATCACTATATACTACTACATACTGGCTTTATATTCATAGCACTACATACTACTACATACTGTCTTTGTATTCATAGCTCTCCAGACCGACTTTGTATTCATATCACTACATACTACAAGCATACACACAATTTGCACTACATACTACTACATACTGGCTTTGTATTTATAGCACTACATATACATATATATATATATACTACTAAACACTGGCTTTGTATTCATAGCACTACATACTACTACACACTGGCTTTGTATTCATATCACTACATACTACTCCATACTGGCTTTGTATTCATATCACTACATACTACTACACACTGGCTTTGTATTCATATCACTACATACTACTCCATACTGGATTTGTATTCATATCACTACATACTACAACATACTGGCTTTGTATTCATATCACTACATACTACTACACACTGGCTTTGTATTCATATCACTACATACTACTCCATACTGGCGTTGTAATCATATCACTACATACTACTACACACTGGATTTGTATTCATATCACTACATACTACTACACACTGGATTTGTATTCATATCACTACATACTACTACATACTGGCTTTGTATTCATATCACTACATACTACTGCGACTGGCTTTGTATTCATAGCACTACATACTACTACATACTGGCTTTGTATTCATAGCACTACATACTACTGCACACTACTACATACTGGCTTTGTATTCATAGCACTACATACTACTGCACACTACTACATACTGGCTTTGTATTCATAGCACTACATACTACTGCACACTACTACATACTGGCTTTGTATTCATAGCACTACATACTACTGCACACTACTACATACTGGCTTTGTATTCATATCACTACATACTACTCCATACTGGCGTTGTAATCATATCACTGCATACTACTACACACTGGATTTGTATTCATATCACTACATACTACTGCACACTGGCTTTGCATTCATAGCACTACATACTACTTCACACTGGCTGTATATTCATAGCACTACACACTACTGCACACTGGCTTTGTATTCATAGCACTATATACTACTGCACACTGGCTTTATATTCATAGCACTACACACTACTACATACTTTGTATCCATAGCACTACATACTACTACATACTGGCTTTGTATTCATATCACTACACACTACTACATACTGGCTTTGTATTCATAGCACTACACACTACTGCACACTGGCTTTGTATTCATAGCACTACAGCCGAGTTTGTCATTTTAGACCTCAATAACTCTTTGTTTTTTTAAATTAAAATGGATTTATTAGGGAGAGATCAGTTTTCACGGCTAGGGGGGGGGGGCACCTCATTTTGGGACTCAATGAAGGGGGTAGATCATCATTTTTACAAAGTGAATAACAAGTGGGGGGTTCACCTTATTTTCAACAACTAAACGAAATCATGAGCCATGCTGCTGTACTAAAATGTCCATACACGTGATAAA
This sequence comes from Glandiceps talaboti, assembly GCF_964340395.1. Classification (NCBI taxonomy): domain Eukaryota; kingdom Metazoa; phylum Hemichordata; class Enteropneusta; family Spengelidae; genus Glandiceps; species Glandiceps talaboti. The sequence goes on from NW_027554288.1 coordinate 289,293, forward strand.
ATAAATAAAATATACTAGCATATAGAAGCTGTGTGTGAATTGTTTGATCAAATTTAGTGTTCGGCTATAGTTTAACTTAATAAACAACAAATTGATGTAACTTCCAAAAAAATTGTATTTTTTCACATGTATACATATATTTCCATACATGCCCATAGTACCTGTATATAGTAACCTATGACCTTGACGTTACTGACCAATGTAACTAAACATTGTACAAAAAGGTCAGAGAGGTCACACCTAATAGCTTTGGATCCCTGCCATTTATTTCATTATTTGTTTGGATTTGTTTACTTAATTTATTGTGCAGCTATAGTTTAACTTACCTAACAACATATTGATGCTATTTCCTCAAATGTTGTATTTCTTTGTATTAATAAATATATTCATATATGTACCCATGGTACCTGTATATGGTGACCTTTGACCTTTGACATCTATCTTTAAAATCTAAACAAAAAATTATATTGTAAAGTACTGAAAATAGCCGGTTTTAAACAAACAAAGGTTTGCAAAGAAATGTGAAAATGACGAAACAATTGAACTATGTATAGAAAAAAACAACTGAAAAAGCTATGAGAACTTCACCACAGAGGGCAGTATATTTTGATAAAAAACTGTTTTTTCTCATATTCCTTGATGGAATTTCTTGATGAAATTTTCAGAATATATTATTCAATAATAAATGCATCCTGTCATACAAAAACTTTTCCAGAGCACAGCTAATATTTATGATAATTAAATGTTTAAATTAACACTAACCTAATACATAGGTTATACATGTAGAAATTGATACAAATTAATTAATTGATAATTGTTTTTTTCTTCCAAGATATACACTAATCTACAAATCCTTGTATCAGAGGATAGAAAATAAGTATATGTATAACATATTATGATATCAAAGTGTTTGGACCAGTTTACATTTTTGGCAATTATGGTGATTCTAATCTGGCCACGCCCTTCCATGTATTAGAATAGGGAAAACATGAGTTCGTATGGTGACCACTGACAAATTATTAACACTTTGACTTTGAATATTGTAATTTCTAATGTTTATATATGTAGATATGGGGAGCTCAAAATAGATTTCATTATGAACATAGCTATCTTGTAACCATGGTAATTTAATGTCCAAATTGACCTTATAATACCTGCCATGCAAGAAAACCACATTCATTTCGGTGATAGATGCACACACAGTGATAGCCCTTATTAGTACTTAATAAGATCCTAGGAACAAAATGAAACTTGTTTTGAATATTACATGATATAAAGTAATACCATCGAAAACCATTAAGTAAACAAACAAATAATAACAATTTGGCAGGGGTCAAAACATTTGTATATATTCAGGCCATAGATTTGTGTAGCTGTACATATTGGGCAATACTTGGGTCAATTATACCACCTTACTTATATCAATAATGAAACCCTAGCACAAAAGTAAAACCTCTTTTGAATAGTTCATGAGTCAAGATATTACCATTAGAACGTATTAAGTAAACATAGAAAAAAGAATAATTTGGGAGGGGCCACAACATTTGCATATATTCTGTATTATGTGTATCTGTATATTAGGCAAAACATAGGTCTTTTTAGCACAACAGATCTGATAAGGTTCAGAAGTATGGCAAAAAAGTGTATATGTCTGTCTGTCTGTCTGTCTGTCTGTCTGCCTGTCTGCATGTGTGTGTGCATGTGTGTGTGTGCGTGCATGCGTGCATGCGTGTGTATGTGTGTATGTATGTATGTATGTATGTATGTATGTCTGTCTGTCTGTCAGTCTGTCTGTGTGCATGTATGCGTGTGTGTATATGTATGTATATATGCATGCATACATGCATGTGTGTGTATGTATGTATGTATGTATGTATGTATGCATGTGTGTGTGTGTATGTATGTATGTATGTATGTATGCATGCATGTGTGTGTATGTATGTATGTATGTATGTATGTATGTATGTATGCATGTACGTACATATGTATGTATGTGTGTATGTTTGTCTGTCTGCATGTGTGTGCATGTAAGCGTGTGTGTGTGTATGTATGTATGTATGTATGTGTGTATGTATGTATGTATGTATGTGTGTGTGTGTGTGGATGGATGTATGTATGTATGTATGTATGTATGTATGTATGTGTGTGTGTGTGTGTATGTATGTATGTATGTATGTATGTAAGTAATGAAGTCTGTCTGTCTTTGGACACGATACCTCAAAAACCACTGCATATATAAAAATGATATTTGCTTGACATCTTCCATATGGTAATCACAAGAACTGATTAGATTTTGATAATATTAATGAGCGGGCATTTGCATAAGCGATGTTTTTTTGGTTTTTTTAGAAATTAGGCTTTCTGCAAATTAAACGTGATTTTGTACATGCATTATCCATAACAAAGGACATATGTTGCATATAGTTTGTTGATGTAAATTATAGTTTTAAAATGAATAATTTGCATAATTAATGATTTGTAGAAATTAGGCTATATCTTATGTGAATGCAAACGTCAATATATTTGGTACAACAACCATAACAAAAGCACACATGTTTAAAAAGCAAGTTGGAACAGTCTTTAGTTCTAATGAGTAATTTGCATAATTAATGATGTTCAGTAATTAAGCCATATCTAAAGAACGCACACATCAATTCCACAACATTTAGTACATACACTAACCATATTAAGCAAAGTTTGTTGGCATAATATTTGGTTTCAATGGGTATTCTACATAATTAATGATATTTGGTAATTAAGACATACCTATAGAATGCACCCTTCAAAGTTTATGTCCTTTGATATATCAACCATAACAATGCACATATATCCTATAAAGCCTGTTGACATAGCTTTCATTTTTTAATGAGTAATTTCCATAATGAATGATTTTTGGTGATTAGTTTATATCTTAAAAATGCAAACTTCAAATTTCATTTAACTTGATACAGCCATCAACCATAACAATCACATGTGTTTGAAGTATATTTGATGTAGTTTTTCATTGTGATATTTAATTTGCATAAATAATCATTTTTGATAATTATGCAACATATTTAGAATGCAAGCTATAAATTTAAGATATTTTAGGACATGTATTGATGATAAAAATGTGCATGTCTTGGTGTGTCCTTTAAAGCTTGTTGATGTAGCTTATAATCTTAATGATAATTTGCATAATTTAAGAAGTTAGATAATTAGGAAATATATTAACTGTGTAAACTCTAAATTTCATATAGTTTCATATTACTTTTTTTTCCCAATTAGTACATCATCTATAATACCAATAGCCCAGAATTTTGCATGCCAATATTTTGTTTAGGAAAAAATGTAAAAACCTTTATGGGTTCTCCCAGCATACAAAGTAGGTTTAATAGTCGACTTCCGGTTCTCCCAGCATGCAAAGTAGGTTCAATTGTTGATTGGGTGTACCGATATACACCCAAACCCAATAAGAAGGTGCAATTCAGGGTTTGAAATTATGAAAATTAAAGTTCATGGAAGCAAGACAAGTTTTACTGATTTTTAAAGCCGTGTATCTGTACAACATTAATCCAAAGCGATTTCAAGTTAAGTGTTATAGATTTTTTTTAAATGAGTCCAATGTAAACCACTGTAAAGGGTGTAAAATAACTATCTGAAATGTACGTTACATCTGGGAAGACCACAATATACATGGAATTATACAATAAAGCTTTTGTAATTTTACGATGTTACCTTATGTGTATTTTAACTGAATCTCATTTTATGTGAAAAGCCGTATGATGGCTGTGGTTGAATTTGTATTTCGTAGCAGTACTGGTCATATGTTATATGTGATATTATGATTATTAGGAATTTTGTGGCATCGGGTGCATCAAGCGTCTGCCATTAGGTGTATGTAAGTGACATGTCGTTTCATTTCAAATCATTTTACTTAACATAGTAACTCAATATCTACTAAACCGATGTACCATAGTTGAAAGTGCAAACCCCTTTAGAAAACGAATTGTTTGTTCAAATTTATCACCATTGAGTATGTAACGTACATTTCAACTGTAAGAACTGAAAACCTTTTATATTTTCCAAGATTAGAGACGTCATTAGAAAAACCTTTTATTTGACATTTGTGTTGACAACTTGACATAACATACGTTTACGAAGACCATGTACTGAAAACGACCCCATGAACACCCCATTATTACCCCATGATAACCACATTATAGTATATTTTGCGCATGCGTAGATGATTTTCAAAAGAAAAATCAAAACGGTGTTTTTTTCAGAAAAAGTAAGCTTTTTAGATTAAAATGTTAAAGTAACGACTGTCCATTTTACATATAATCTCAAAATCGCATTTTTGACACTTAATTTTGTCTTTTAACGAACACTGAACATATAAACACGGTAACGGACATTTCCTTGAGAATCCTTAGTCTGTTTCATGAAACTTTGTTTGTGGAATGTACTGTTTATATTGATCATAACTGCTGTAATATGAATATATGAAATGTAAACACAATGCTAAACGTCGCCTAAAGTCCGTATAATGTTATATCAAACAATTCACATATCGGCAGAATTTATTTATGGTATCGAACATTTCATGATGTATTGGTCATCAAACAGAGATGCCATTATTTCAATCATATTGTGATCGTCAAGGTTTTTTTCTGCCTTGCTTTTTGAGACAGATGAATTTAATTTAGTTGTGACTAGTTTATCTTTTCGGTTTTTATTCTTTTTCTGTGCTATGATTGGTTTGGTTGGGTACAGTTTGTTCAATAGTACATTACTTTGAATTCTAACAAGTCCCATTGTTTTGCTAATTGTGTCTTTCATATAATTGGGACGCTTTGATATGGGAACTATGTGTTGTCTTGAAGACTAGAAGATTCACTTGTGTTGGTGTCCGATTTCGGAGATATGTCTCTCTATTCTTATATTAGACTCCATCTATTGAGCGAACTACTTCTGATTCATTTTATCCTCTTTGTGTCAGTTTGTTTATGAAGAATTCCATTTTGTTTTGGAAATTTTCTTCGTTTAACTTACTGCATGTTCGTATGTATCTCATTGTTTGAGTTTGGGCGACACGATTGTTTGTGGAGTTACTGGAAAGTGTCAGTTGGTTTAGTATTTATTTTTGATATCCAATCTCTTAGGGTTTTTTTTTGAATCTCAGACCGTTGTGAATTACCAGCAGGTCAAGATGTACCACTTCCTTTTCCGAGCTGACCAACGAAAATTTAAATGTTTGGTGTATCATTTATGGTTTCACTCAATTAAAGCGGAGTGTCGGATATAAAAGGCCCCCTAACTTCGCGGGGGTTATTGTCAAATTTGAATACAGACTGTTAACAACGTCTTGATTCCTCTCTGAAAAGTCGTGATAATAATGAGCAACTGGTGATTTTCGTAATAAATTTGGTATGTGTAGACTTGTGAATGTCTGTTGAATGCAGGTATGGTCACAGAAAGATGATATTTAAACATGGTAGAGACAATTTCGTACAAAACACGGTCAAATTGGGTCTGTTCGTTACTAGTGAAAAGTCGTTACTTTTCAAACCCGGGATTAAAACGCCTGTCAATCACACTTGTTCAAATACGGGTACGTTAATCCACGAAAGTTTGTGTAACAATCAAAGTTATCTTGAAGTAAATATGATTTGTAATCAGTACCTCTCCATGCCCAAGCATAACGGTACATGCATGCTTGCTTTCAGAAAACATCTCTGCATTATTCCCGATGTCTATGCATATAAGTAACGACTGAAAGATCTCAAAAAACAGAATAGCGAACACTACTAATAGATTGATTTTAGCGTCTAACTGTTCAAGAAAACAACATTTTTACCTAGAGGATTTTGTTTACACCGGGCCATGTACTTCCACTGACCAAGTTTTCTGACATACGGAACGTGCAAACGATCAATTGTAGTTTTTGAGTCTAATTGTCAAAGTAGGATAGTGAAAATAAAACTAATAAACGGTTAGGTCGGTAGTTCTCTTTTTGGAATATGTGGTGGCCCTGAAAAGGGCCGTTTGGTTTGTGTATGCCTTCGCACACGAATACATAGTAACTTACAAACAACGTAGTACACTACTCCCACCTATGACCGACGTACGGATTTCGGTGGTTTGGGTAGAGAGATCGTACGGAGTCTATGACGCACTTTGGCATCACCTCTCTCCTTGTGACGACTACGCCATCCATACGCATTAGACGCCTCTTCTCTCTCAAGTACCGGTCGTCTCTCCATGCGCCACGTCTATCTAGGAGGGTCCAATATTTCTTATAACGGACTTTCCGCAGACCGGCATTCTGGTCGCGTCCTTGCTGACCTGTGCCCAACCAACTTGGCTGTGAACTTGACGCACATGGTTGGCACAGACAGTATCTGCATTCATCTGCAGACATCTCCCTCGGTACCTCGAGATCTATCTGGTTACCGATCGGCATACTTCGACATGGCTCTTCAGGACGGTCGGGTGATCTGTCAACTACCTGAAGCTCCCGGCAATCACAATGACTGAAAAATGCCACGATGGCAGATTCTTACTCTTCGGTGATGTTGATTGTTATGTTACGAGACATGGTCGCTACGAAACCGAAGACTGATGATTTGACCGGGGAAAGTGTCAGCTTTTATAGATCGATTATGGTGACAATCAGTCTGTCAGTTTTCAAAACTGTCTTCGGACAAGGAAATCGTCTCTATTCCATTTGCATTTCTGCACAGACAATGTTGCTTCTTTCCTGTATCTCACCATTATGATCTTCATTGTGTTGTATGCATACAGCAAGGCGCCAATGCCATCGTTTACCACGAAAGTGTACAGATAAATGACTAGTTTTTACTAGAAATGCATAATGTATAAAATGTTACTTTCGTATACATTCGTTATAATTGGCAAATTCATATTGTGGTCTTTTTTGTTTGTTTACGCGTCTGAAAGAGGTAAGGGGGCTGTGCTCTTAGTTTACACGAACCAAATCATGACTATAGTTATACCCTTTTGTCACGAGTACGCCAAACGTAACTGGGAGATAATAAATTATGATTTCACGCACTTTATTTTTGGAATTCGGGGTATTCACATGACGAACAATGGTATGTCGTATTTCAAGCTCACAATCAAAAGAAAAATCAAATTTTTGGTATCTCGAGAAACTCTCAGTCTCGCTATTTCAAGGAAATGTCTTGACATCTAAAAACCATTTTGTCATGCTTCTAGCAAACGAATAATTATATATCTTGAGATTTTTTGTTCTTCTTCTTATCGTTGGAAGACTAGCAGTCTACTTTCTGAAATCGGAAAATAAAAATTAGCACATATTGGGACGATTTTGTTTGGTATCGGAAAACGAAAAAGTTACTTCGAGCCTCGATTCATTTTTTAATTGTAGCCATTTCTTTTCGTTCTTTCTTTCTGTCTTCTGAGTGTCTATCTGACTTTCTATATTTCTTGATGTGGTCCCAAAGGTGGATTTTTTTTTGTGTCTGAAGATTACAACATCATCGAAACATGAGGGTTATACTTCCATGATCGAAATAAAGTGTATGTATTCGTACGGGGGAAAAATCACCTTGAGATGAATATTTGTTTCTTTCACTACAGTTTCTCTGTGAAATGAGAAGGTTTCTCGGGGTGTTTATATCTTGAGATCGGATTATTTGTTACCATTTCTGTCGATGTACAGTACAGACCATTTACAGGCGAAACAATCCTCTGAATCCTTGGTGTGTATGCAACCATAGACCCTACACAGGTAGGGTGTGATAATTCATAGATTATTTACACATACAATTAGGTACTAAACAAGTGGCAAGTGGTCCCCACATATTGTAGATTTCCTGTGCATTGCAGAAATCAACTTGAACAAACCTTCCCACAATAGGCCAATTTCTTTGGTTGAATATCGTACAAATCTCCAAATTCTTCTCTTGCGGATTATGACACAGTTGGACATTTCCAGTAATGATAATATACATAATAATAGCTGAAGGTCTCGAGAAACTTACTTTCTTCCCATCTAGAATATCCCGTTATCTCACTTCGATGTAATTATTATGCTTTCAGAACAGGAACGTATACAGTTACCTCGCGATAGTTTCACGACTTTGTTTCGAAAGACGATTTATCCCTACATTTTTAGATGGAAATATTTGCTTTCCGGAATCGTCAATAAATTGATCGAGACCTCGTTATATTTTTGTTTTGTTTTTGATTCGTGAAAAACGAAAAAAGATATCTCGAAATATTTTTATTTTCTTTTGGATTGACGAAAAAATGTTCTCAAGATACAATGTTATATTTCAGAAAACGAACGAAAACGTTACATTATCTTAGGGTCACAGAAAATGACAACATCTTGCTTTAGATCGCGGAAAACGAGCTAGAATCTTTGGGTAATGAGAGCGTTTCTCGAGGTGGCTATATCTTGAGATCAGATTATTTGTTACCATTTCTCTTGATGTACAGTACAGGTCATTTACTACCTAAGCATACTTTTCGTCACTTTGCGTGTATGTGTGTGGTTCTTTATTTGTATACATTACAATATTGTGGACAAGTGTATCATGTATGTATATTTTTCTTTCACATATATGTATCGACTTGTTATAGACCTATGTTCGAATGAACTGTCCGTCAACAGTTACTAAAATGTTGTATACAACAAACATACTGGTGATGGGGGTGATAATTCACCGATTATTTGTAAGTGCAATAAAGTAATAAACAAGTGGTCTCAACATATTATATATTTTCTGTGCATTGAACTATCCAAAAACTTCCCCACAATAGACCAAGGTTTGTTGAACTGGGTGACAATCACCCTTTATTACACCCTTTGTCTTTCTCCAGTTTTGGTACAGATAATGTGTCAAAAGTGAAAGTACTCTTACTATCAACTACACCACTGACGTTAGTGAAAACGTAAAATTTAATTCTTTACAAGTGACAGATTTGTTCTGTTCGATGGACTTTTGACAACTCACATGACTAGAAACAAACACAGTAAAAATGTTCTATGGAATTACATCAATTGTATCATGTTGGTACTAATGACTAGTTTCAGCTCAGACCACTAAAAGTCTAGGTGTTTCAGTAATTGTTCTCGTGCGAGCACTGTGTCCTTTTCGCTCACGGAAACACATGTTGCGCTTCCGGTAGCCAAGCCAAGCCAAGCCAAGCCAAACCATGTAACTAAAAATCACTAGTGAAGATATAGACATTCATTCAACCGACAACTGTCATTCCGTTCGCCACTGTTTTACTGCTCTTGTCACTGCTATTCGTTACGATTGTACTCAGGTTTGCAAAGTTTTTTAAAAAGGTTTTTTGATTCCGGTTTTTTTTTGGTATTTTCATATCGTTCCAAAGTATCGTTATCATTTCATCCATTTTTAAAAGTATTTTTTTGCAGTTAGTTAATTTTAGATTCAAATTTTCAACGTTTTTGAGTGATTTTGCAGTTTCAGTTTAGTGTATAGATATTTTTTTCTTCAAAATATATAGTTTCAAAGTAGATTTAAATTTTCAACGTTTTTGAGTGATTTTGCAGTTTTAGTTTCGTGTATAGATATTTCTTTTTCAAAATACTAGTATACAGTTTCAAAGTAGATTTAAATTGTCAACGTTTTGAGTGATTTTGCAGTTAGTTTTAGTGAATAGATTATAAATTCTTTTTAAGAAAAAAAATAGTTTCAAAGTACATTTACCTTTTCATTGTTTTTAAATTTTTCGTACTTTTGTAAAACATAATTTTTATTCAGTACTCTTTTTCACCTCGGTACATCAATTTTGTGAATAATATTTTGGGAGAGCATTAGCTAACAATGGCCACGGAACGTACAGTTTACCCTTCCTTTACACCTGCTGCCATAAGAGATAGAAATCAAAGACGAGTTCCTGTCGTCGGGAGAAGGGGTCATTTAGAATTCACGGCACCCACAGACGATTTGAAAACAGAATTGATGAACAAACTCGCATTCGTGCGAGATCGCCTCGGAGAGGAGTCAACAAGGAGAGTCACGAACTACGACGCCCTGTTGGAGATGGTGCATTTCTTCATCACGAAGAACGAAGTTCAAGCAGACGGTACAACAGAAGGTACAAGTGCCGGTGAAACTACACCAATTTACCAAGCAGCAGACGCAGAAAAGACGGAGGAGACGATGTACCTTACTGTAAGCTCCTCGCTCAACAACCTTCTGGGTCGAGTCGAAGAGCACAGCAGGATATGCAGAGGGGCACTGCGTTGCAAGAAGACGGACACATTCGGGCACGCTGGTAGAATCTACTTGCAGTGCGATTGCAATTCCAACCATTCCTCATCATGGAATTCATCACCGTATTTACCAAATGGAAGACTGTTAGTGAATTACAGGTACGCATTTTTCTTTGATTCAGAGGTAAATTGAATTGAATTCGATTGTTACAATTACAAGAAAATACCACGTCAATGACCTTCGTGAGGGTCGTACTTTCACACCCTGAAAATTTGTCGTATATTCATTTTTCCAAATGATAAAACCAATACGTCCCTTTCACTACACAGAATGATGCATGCAGTTTCAACCAGTGGTCTACGAGATGAACAGTACAAATTCTACAATGCCCTGTGTGAGACTGCCGCAATGGGTTCTATGCAGATAAGCTATAGAAAGACGTGTAAGTATCTGTTATCCGATATAACTTGTATATTTGTGTAATTGGAGTATATTCATTGTTTTTTTTGATATATTAGATGTTTAGAGTAACAATTGTAGTTTCCCTATTTGTAACAGTCCGAGAATTGGCCGATCCAGTCGTTACACAATTAGCAGCGGAATCCAGGGAAGACGCTTTACACGAGGTATGGAAAATTAACAAATGATACCCTTTCCACCTTGTTCCGTTAAATTCAGTATTCCCTGTACATTATCCGGAATGATTACAAAATGAAAATAGAATATCTGTCAAATGGGAGATAACTGTACTTGCCTATCTCCAACGAAAACAATGTGAGTGAATTTGAAACGATCAGTGATTGCCGACAAGCTGAGAGCAGAGAATGCCAGAAAAACGTGTTATGGGTTTGCTATTGACAATCTTTAATTTGTCAGTCAGGAGTTTCTAATTGTAATGTACATTCTTTATGCTCAATAAGATCCAGGACTAAAGAAAGGTGAATTAATTAGCAACATGTTTTTTTTCTCTCTCTTTCAATCTGAAAAGGAAATAGCTTCAGGTGACCGTGTGGCGAGAGAAGGAATATACATTATGTCAGACGCAAGGCATGCCACCAGGAAAAATGCTAAACAGAGTGACGTTGTTTTCCTTTGAGATATGTAAGTACAGTTATAATAACTGCATGGAGTTCTTCATTGTAGTGTGGTGTGGTGTAACGGCAAAACCAATTCTATATGAGCTATAACAATACAAAGAAAGTGGACGGTCATGATCACTAAACCCCCAAAAAATCCAAACTAACATAGTTGTATAGTAATGTCTTGGGAAAGAGTGTAGATCATCTTGTCAGTAAGTTACCACTTTTATCTCTATCCTTTTCCCAGCACCCACAAATGTATACATAAAGAGTGTATAACGAAAGAAGATGATACATGTAGCCAACGACATGAAATACAGGCTGTGCGGCGTTTTTACGAATGGGCTGACGACAAAGGTACGTGATGATCAATATATCTATTATTGATTTGGTTTTGGTGAACACCTTTGATTGTATAGTTGTTGAACTCGGGGGATGTGATAGTGTACATGTAATGATATACTAGTATACTTATAATATCGTCAGCATAGACACTGTGGATGATTTATTATTATGGTATTATAATATATCAGTAAGTTATTATTATATATGTAAAGTTTGATGTCAAGGTGCTCGGTGTGGTTTTCATAATATTTCAATTCTTGATGAATGGGTTAGCTAAATGTTAATTTATTTTTATTTTAGGCATTCCAATATTAATTCACACTCACGACAGGAATGCGTCTGTCAACAAATTTCTGAGAGAGACACGACATGACACCGTCAGTTCCAATGACACTTGGCATGGTAAGTAATTAAAACTTATGTTTACACTGATGGTATATCGTTATACTGGCAATTATACTCCGTGTGTAACATAGTACTTGTTGACATGTTGACAACAATGGGAAATGACTGCTCTTTCTTTCCCTTTATCACATAGTAACGAAGCAGATTGGAAAACAGGCCAAAAAAAATAACAAGTGGAAGTCGCAGAAATCATGGCAGGACCTGGCATGCAGACCTGTCTGATAAAGTTTCGTCTGAGTTTACAAACACCTGTTGTCTTGCATGACGTGTACAAGCAGAGAAGTTCACTCCACTTTCACGTCATTACGATTTCTGTGGTAAATTGTAAAATACATACACTTCAATTTTCTTATTCGGCTAAATAAGAGTATTATTCTTCTTGGAAACACTTACACGGAACATAAACAATTATTGTTTGTCTTCATTTCTTTCAGCTGCATCAATAAAAACTCATTGCTTTTGGGCAATGAAACGGTGCCGGCAGTACATTAATGGGAGAGAGGGGGACGCCCAGGCAAGATTGGAGGCGTGTCAACTTCTTTTTGGACAACATAACCGACCATTTCCAGGTTAGTTATATTTTATTCATCATCAAATTATGACAAATCTTGAGAACGTGATTTCACTTTAATACACTGAACTTTCCATTACTTTTGTGAATTTCCAGAATAACCATGCTAACTGCGACGAGCCGTCACGGTGTCGACGGGAAGCAGACTATGAGCCGACATTTCGAGTTATTCGGAATGAAGTGGCGGTAACCCTATTGTCCAAATTCATTCGATCAACAACAACAATGTATAAATCTCATGAATATTAAATAGACGTAAGTTGTATACAAAACCCATCCTCTTCATCCTCCTATACTACTACTACTACTACTACTACTACTACTACTATTACTACTACTACTACTACCACTACTACTACTACTACTACTACTACTAGCTACTACTACTACTACTACTACTACTACTACTATTACTACTACTACTACTACTACTACTACTACTACTACTACTACTACTACTAGCTACTACTACTACTACTACTACTACTACTATAGGAAGTCGTATGTAGCAGGCGCTCTTCAAACTCAACGTTTTTCTCGTCTCTTTGTGGAAATAACCAAATAATTTTACAACAGACACTTTATATATACCGTTTTATCCAACTTGAGAAGTGGAAAGAAGATTGTCGAAGAACGATTAGAGTGATTTCGGTGGATTTAATTCCATAGTCGGTAGGGCGGCCAACAAAGGCAAGATGGCCGCCCAAGCTACTGGCAGACCATCTGTAAATATTGCCGGACTTACAAGTAAACATGCCATCAAATGTGAACCCATCGACGGCATCCCGGTAGAAACGTATCTCAATGCATTGGCCGAAATAACCGGAGCTGATAACATCAAAGCTGCCTCTAGAGTATACGGATCAGTGGTTGTGTATTTTAACTCAATAACTTGGGTTGAAACAGTCTGCATCAAGGGCCTACAAGTAAGTGGTTACACAAGCTATGTCGAACCCCTGGTAAAACCAGCAACTAAGATCGTCATTTCTGGAGTTCCCCCCTTCATACCAAGTGAACCTATTGAATACGAGCTGTCAAGATTTGGAAAACTGGTGAGCGGAATAAAAACAATCCCTCTTGGCTGCAAAAACGATAAACTAAAACATGTACAGTCTTTCCGCAGACAAGTATTCGTTCTACTAGACAACGACCTACATGGACATGTAAACGGACCAACTTTAATTGAATATGAGGGAAGAAACTACAAAGTATATCTGTCAACCGATGAAATGAAATGTTTTAAGTGTAACCAAAAAGGTCACATTCAACGTAACTGTCCAAAAAGTAAATCTTCACAAGAAACCGAAGACAACGATAACATAAATACCGAAAACCAAGATGTCAACCAACAGAATGTAAATAACAATAGCACGCATACCGATACCACTGCACAACCTGTCAACATCGAAACAGAACCGATGAACATTAGTCAATCACCTGCAAACGAAATCATCGCACAAGCCTCAAACAAAGAACACTCGTCCAACGAACTTAAAACAAGAAATACCGAGAGAAACGAAGAATATACACAAAATGACAATAACGACATTGCAACCACCGTAAACAAGCAAGTAACAACACCTGTGCCAGAGGCAGTCCGAACAGCAGACATGGAAACTGAAACAGTCAATGAAAACGAAACGCAACCCGACGCCACCACTACCGTTGAAGAGAGGGTACAAACCCCTCCTTCGCCTTTTCCTCCCACTCCAGATCTCAACTTCTCCATTGACCTCCCTTCGTCAGTGCCTTCCTTCGACCAGTCACCATCTTTAGATCTCAGCGGACTTACCCAAATGCCTCGCTCCGTCGCAGTCGAAGAAGATGAAGAAATATCTACGAGTCAGAACAATATATCATATTCACCTCTCCAATCAACTCCCATCGTATCAACTCAAGATTGTTCAACGAACGACAGTGACATCGATGACAACGATTCCGTAATATCAGACATTTCAGAAACCACACTACTTAACTCCAAAATATCATTTACGGCAATACGAGAATTTCTACAGGAAACAAAACATTCAAAGAAATTCATCCAGCAATGCATCGATTTCAATCCTAACCTCAAAGAACTCACAACAGAATTACTCAATTATCGTACAACACAACCTCTCAATGTCTCAGCAAAAGCACGAATCCTCAAACTGGTCAAGAAAATAAGGAAACACGTACGAACAGTTTGAACAACGAAATAAACCCCGTCAAATCACCAACAACTTCACTATGATAGTAAGTTACACTATTTACATATCACTAATCATGGCTTCCCTTTCCTGTGTGACTTTAAATACCCGTGGATGTCGCGACTCCATGAAAAGATACAAAATCTTTGAACACTTGAAACAGTTCAACCAGGCAGACTTCTACCTCTTACAGGAAACCCACACCACAGTTAATGAAGAATCACTCTGGCCACTAGTGTGGAGAGGAAAATGCGTCTTCTCTCACAAGTCCAGCAACAGCGGAGGAGTTGCAATTCTCTTTCAACCCAACACAAAAATAGAAATAATACACTCGTCAGAACCCATCCCAGGACATCTACTCCATATCCATGCTAAAGTTAACAACACACCTATACATATCATCAACGTTTACGCCCACAACGATGCAAAGGAACGCTTACACTGTTTTGCCAAACTCGATACAACAATTTCCAATTTAAATGAATATTAGGAGGTGACTTTAACTGCACTTTGAACCCAGAACTCGATAGACAAGAATGCTCTGAATCAGACCGCCATACTGTTCGTTCCCTTAGCAACATCATAAACAAATACAAACTAATTGACACCTGGCGCGATTTCCATGACAATGATCGAAACTATACTTGGCACAGAAACAGAACAAAAGCACGTCTAGACAGAATCTATATGAGCGAATGGATGAAAACTCGGACTAAATCAATAGATATCCACAACTCTTCACTTGCCTTCTCCGACCACTCGTTCGTAAAACTGACTCTATCACAAAAGCAAACAAGTAAACGCAGTCCGTTATGGTGTCTCAACACGGAAATCTTAACTAATGAAAATTATCGCGAAATACTCACACATTTTTGGCTACATTGGAGAAAACAAAAAGACAATTACACAGACCTTTGCACTTGGTGGGATCTTGGAAAATTAAAGATAAAACTTCTCACTCAACAATACTGTGCATCTAAACGCAGTGATCGCAAACTACGAATAACAGAGTTAGAACAAGACATTCAACACCTTGAAAAAACAATGAATAGCAATGAAGAACTCATTAATGAATACAATGAAAAGAAAAGACTGCTAATTGAACTCATAAACATTGAAACTCGGGGCGCAGCTGTACGTTCCCGCCACACCTTCCTTAACAACAGTCAGTCATCGAATAATAATTTCCTCTTCGCGCTCGAAAAAGAAAAAGGCAAAATGAGATCAATTCTACATCTCAAACGAACAGATAATACAATCACCGAAGATCCTAAAGAAATTCGTGACATTATTTACAACTTTTATCAAAAACTGTACACACCAGAACCAGTTGATAACACATCTCAGGAAATCATTCTAAATAATTTACCACAACTTAACGACGACAATAGAAAATACCTGGACAACGAAATTACATACGAAGAATTTACATATGCAGTCACCCAATTATCAACAGATCGCTCCCCAGGAATAGATGGACTGCCTAATGATTTCTACAAAACATTCTGGCCACTCATAGGCAAAGATCTACACAGCGTCTTCATCAAATCCATGGAAACAGGCCAACTTCCACTATCACGCAAAAAGGCGGTCATAAGTTTGCACCCAAAACCGGGAGATAACTCGAACGTTAAAAACTGGAGACCAATAAGTTTGCTTTGCAGCGATTACAAGATTCTTGCAAAA
Source organism: Glandiceps talaboti (assembly GCF_964340395.1). Classification (NCBI taxonomy): domain Eukaryota; kingdom Metazoa; phylum Hemichordata; class Enteropneusta; family Spengelidae; genus Glandiceps; species Glandiceps talaboti. The sequence continues at coordinate 305,788 of NW_027554288.1, forward strand.
ACCCTCTCCATTCGACTCCGTACTGTACTATCAACAATTATCCACGAAGATCAAACATGCTCCATTACACAACGAACAATTTTTGACAATATTCATCTACTCCGTGACAGTATATCCCTAGCAAATGAAACTAATTCTTCACTAGGAATCGTTGCCCTTGATCAAGAAAAGGCATTCGACAGAGTTCATCACGGTTACCTGCAACAGACCCTGGAATCATTTGGCTTTGGCACACGTTTCATAAATTTCATCAAGACATTGTACACCGATATACAGTCCCTCATTCGCATAAACGACACATTAACTGCCCCTTTGAACATTAAACGCGGAGTAAGACAAGGGTGCTCCCTCTCAGGACAGTTATACATCATCTCCCTCGAACCACTCCTCCACAAAATAAGAAATACTAGCCGCATTACAGGACAAAAAATACCCACAATTCCAAGACACACGTCATACCTCTCAGCATATGCCGACGATGTCGAAATATTTCAAACCAAAGATGAAGACTTCGTTAAACTGAAAACATGTCTGTCTGTCTATGAACAAGCATCAAACGCTAAAGTAAACTACCAAAAATCGGAAGGATTATGGGCAGGGAGCTGGCGACATCGAACTGACAACCCCCTTGGTTTAAAATGGAACACAAACGGACTTAAACTTCTTGGCGTACATCAGGGCAACGACGAAAAATACACCCAAAAGAACTGGACCGAATTAACATGCACCATTGAAAATAAAATTAAAAAGTGGACATCGTATGCACCAGGTATGTCGTATCGTGACAGGGTTCTAATTATTAACCAGATCTTCGCATCAAAACTTATTCACAGACTGACATGTACTACTCCAAGTAAAGCAACCATTTCTTACCTCCAAACATTATTTCTTCGCTTTGTATGGCAAGGTCGACATTGGATCCCGCTAGAAACTTTATGTCTTCCCTGCGATAAAGGTGGCCAAGGACTTGTAAACCTAGCAACCCGCCTTACCGCACTACGACTTAGTCATATCCAGAGGTATCTATACCAAGACAACCTTCATCCATGTTTCTCGTTTATGGGGTATTTCCTCGGCAAAGTGGACAATCTAAAGTACACAAAACAACTGTTTCTTACGACTGGAAACAACTATCAAACAACCCACTTACCCGTTTTCTACGGCGAGCTGCTACACTGCTGGAACACAACAAGCAAGATAAGAAAAGGGGAACCCGAAAATATGACGCATATTCTGCAAGAACCACTCTTCTACAACCAACTGTTACCACATCCAACTCGTTCAACGCCTTACTCACTGACCCACTTCGTAGACGCCGGTATCACAACAATAGGAGACCTCATTGACATTCATCACCGTCGCTGGTTCACCTCAAATGACCTTAAGGACAGGGTGAACATCCGATCTGAACGCGTCCTCGACCTCACAATCAAAACCGCCCAGCAATCAATACCTCCGAAATTGAAAGACATTATTCGAAACAACCTAGTAAACTACACACCCAGCGAGAACAACGCAAATATGCACTATACTTTTGAACTTCATCACTCAGTCGATCTTAATCTGGCCTTTTATAAACTCGAAAAGGGAGCAATATACAAATACCTCATCATGGTACTACATGTCAACAAATCACCGACCAGACTGGACACTGTTTGGAGAGACATTCTTAGTTTACCAGATTCAATAAAACCAAACTTTAAGGCTTGTTAC